>NW_015642610.1:2138915-2144430 GCF_001515625.1 Sinocyclocheilus rhinocerous
TTCAGTGTCGACTTGACCGTCTGCATCGAAACCAAACTATTAGAGAATTCTGCTTTAACCGCCTGAAGCTCGCTCTTGATGGTAGCCAAATCATCGCCCAACATAGACCGCAACTCGGAGCGAAATATTTCCGCCAGATCTTTGCGCAACGTAGTTAGTATCTCGGTTTTAAGGGACTGTGTATCATTTGAAGTCGTCGCGAACTCGGTACACTCGTCCGGGCTGGCTGAATCCAGCTCTGCCGAGGACGTGCTTGTAGTAGCAGGCCGCTGTTGCGATGTCTGCGCGTTACTTCCTTTACTGCTTTTAGTTTTCATTTTTGTTGCAAGAAATGAAAAAAAATAAAACACCACTAACCAACACTACACCTAGACACTGAGTATTATGTGGAAATGTGCATAAGTATCGAAATATGGTCGAATTCTGCAGGAACCCCCACGAACACGTCTTACTCCATAGTTCGCCTAACCGGAAGTCTAAAGCTGTAGTTAGACATTTCTGCACCTCTATAGCAGTACCATTTGGAATCGCAAACCAATGACCCTTTCTAAACAGGTTTTCCAAATACTCCCCCAGTGGACTCTTTTCACATTTACATGGTTCTCAGAAGAGAAAGTCGTCATCGTCTATAGTCGCCAATAGGAGACTATGCCAAAATATATATTTTTTGTGTTCCCATTTGCTCAGAAAACAGAAAAAGGGGGTGGTGGAAATCCACTGTTTAATTCCCAGGACTTTCCAAGAGAGGAAGAAATATACAAAAATGTATTACGCCGGTCAGAAGAGAGAAAGATGTCAAATTTACCATCACTACCTAAGCAACTTAGTAACCCCATTGCAACACTGTTAGTTTTAGTGGTTTAATACAAGGGTAAAATAACACTAATGGTATTTTAACATGTTCACTACATATTTATATTTAAATATAAAAAAACTAAAGGATTCTAAATATTCTGAATTGTAAAAAGCTGCTTCTGAAGGTTTCTGATTGGCTTAATACACGCAGCCCATGTTCTGATTGATTTATCAGTTTAGCCTGTCAGAAATGTGGCCTACTTCAGTAATATTTGTTAGCTAATAGGGATGTTTTATAAGTGGTTAAAAAAAACAGTAACTTTAACATGATTTGAAATTTATTTACATGTGGTAAAAAAAATTGGATTATACTACAATTAAATGTGGTTACCTCTGGTGTCATACCACTCTCCATATGAGGATAGATGGCGAAGGGGTGTTGTTTAAGTTTGTACTCAACAGCATCAATGAACTCACGCTGAGCTTGACTTTGGGGATTCTGCTTTGAGTAACACATTTGATTTTTACTCAGTCTCTTCTGTGGGAATTTCACTGAACAAGCGTGATTCTGCATTCCAAAGACTGCAGGGGAGGGTCCACTCTTACACTGGATGAAGAGCTCTTTATGGACTGTTGGGTAACCATCTCTAAAATCATCCGGGCCTGGAGACAAAAAGCGCCATCTGCGACTGTCTAATGACCCAGATAAATGTTGCTTTTGCCTTAGATCCCTAAGATATTTAGTCTTTAGCCGTTCCTTAAACCTGAAGACAAAGACAAGAGTTGTGGTCATTTCTTTTATGCAGTACAAGATGAGCTCTGTAACTTAAAGGAATAGTTCACCCAAAAAAAAAAAAAACAATTGGCTGAAGATTTACTCACACTCAGGCCATCCAAGATTTTTTTTTTTTCTTCATGGAACAGTTTTGTAGAAATTTAGCATTACATCACTTGCTCACCAATGGATACTCAGCAGTGAATGGGTGCCGTCCCACCCAATACTGCAGAGGATCCATTGTTGAGCAAGTGATGTAAGTTAATGCTAAATTTCTCTGCATCTTGGATGGTTTGAGGGTGTCAATTTTAAAGGGGTCATATGATGCTTTTTTAAAGATCATTATTTTGTGTATTTGGTGTAACAGAATATGTTGACATGCTTTAATGTTCAAAAAACACATTATTTTTAAAATACTGTACATTAAATTTGAGGATGTACTTATATAAGGGTGCAAAAATTTATCCAAGCTCAGGCAAGAAAATGAACAAACAGGACTGAATGGAAATAAAGAGACATTCCCCAGGAGAGACTTGAGAGTTACCAAGTTAATATACAGTGAACATTCCCAAGAAAACCTGTTTTTATTTCAACGTTTTGAATAGCCTATAGATCAGTGGTTCTCAAACCTGTCCTGGAGTACCCCCAGCCCTGCACATTTTGTATGTCTCCCTCATCTATCACACCTGATTCAACTCAGCTCATTAATGGAGACTGCAAGACCTGAAGTGGGTGTGTCAGATATAGGGAGACATACAAAAAGTGCAGTGCTGGGGGTACTTCATGGAGAGGTTTGAGAACCACTGGCCTAGATGAAGGGAAAAATTAAGAAACCCTGGAATATGTCTTAATAAATGGCCAGTTTGTCACGTTAAAAATTAGTACAATTTAATTAAAAAGTTAGTTTTTAGTTACATTAGTAATAACTGATTTAGTAGCTAATTAAAAGGAAAATGATTGTTGTCGAAAGTGTGCAATTTACCAGGGGAACTTAATGTTCTCCACCTGTCCATTTTTGAAAGACATTTCAAAAACAGCTACTCTAAATGCTTGTATATTATATTTAAAACGTCTCAGGTGTGAGATTATCAACACAACGTTATTAAACTATCCCCATGTCACGGTCAAATCTGGACACTAGAGTGAGGTGCGTTGGTTCGGTTGCTATGGCAGCACAACAGACAGGCGCTCTGGTACTTGTAGTTCTTTAGTGGCTCCACTGAAGATAAGAACGCGTTGAAACCACAAGAGGGAGCTTTGTGATAATATTACAAATGAAATATCACAATTTGACCAAACGCTGATTACAGAACAAACATTTGAATTGACGAATCTGTACCCAAAAACCACTAGGTACCGTTGTTCTCACTGAAATTGTTTTTACTCTAATTTCACTTTTTAAATGTATTTTTGAATGTTTATCCTATGAGTGCACTGAAAAGCTGATATAACTGTATCATTTGTTTATTTTCATTTGTATTTTTTGAAGTGCAAAGAACAGGAAGAGATGGCAGTGGAGCTTGTGAGTAAAGAGATGTTTTTGCCTTTGAAATTTGTGAATAGTTTTGCATTGATTAGCTTGCTTGACTTACTCCCTGCATGAATGATTTGCTCTTAGCATGATGTGGAAACAACAACAGTGAGATTCTGCTAAGGAACCTTCTGTTGGCTCCATTGTGTTCCAATCTCCCAAATATCATTAAACCAGTGATCCTTCAGCTCAGTCAAGCTTGACAAAATAAGTTAATAATAATTCACAGTAACTATGTTCAAACTGGGCACTTGATAATGGTCTGAGTTCACACTTAAACGGAGGGGACAGTTAATGACTGTGGGGAGGCTCAGAGGATGCCCTGTTTTTCAGGCAGTTCAGTGTTGTTTATGGAACAGCTGTGGAAAAATACTGTCAGGCAGGCTATTCCAAACATTACAATAATGTCCTCAGCATGAGGAGATCTAAACATTCCCTGGAGAACACCCTTTTAGAGTAATTAAAACTTTCTCATCTAATCAGCTTTAGAAGATTCTCTACATTGGATACTTGGGAAAAGTACAGCGCGGCTGTTAGAAATCAGCATTAAATTCTGGCAATGTGTCAGCTTATGTTTTGAAATATGGAAATGAGTGCATTAAGTGTTTAGGGAGTGGAGAATCCTAATGGTATCTACGTGCCTGGATCACAGGATCTTCTCACACGTAGCTGTTTTGAGGTTAAACGTCACTTAGAGCTACTCTTATCCTCCTAAATGTAAAATTATGCACAAATTACTTTGACTTTCTGTCTTCTGTGGAAAACAAAAGAAGATATTTTGTGTCTCAATGTTTTTGATGTTGTTGTTTTAGGCCTCGTTGACTTTCTTCTTTAGTGTTCATCAGAAGAAAGAAAATCATTCAGGTTTGGATCATCAGTGAGTAAATAATGACACAATTTTCATTTTTGCTGAACTATCCATTTAAGTTCACACAAAAATAAAAATGTAAGGAACATTGTATTTACCCTCATGCCATCCAAGATGTTGATGAGTTTTTTTCTTCATCAGATTTGGAGAAATGTATCATTACATCACTTGCTCACCAATGGATCCTGTGCAGTGAATGGGTGCCGTCAGAATGAGAGTCAAAACAGCTGATAAAAACATCACAAGTAATCCACACGACTCCAGTCCATCGATCAATGTCTTGTGAGGTGAAAAGCTGCAATGTTCTTGTTTTGTAAGAAACAAATCCATAATTAAGGCATTTTAACTTTAAACTGTTGCTTCTGCCAAAATACCAAAAGTCCATAATCCTCAATAATGCTTCCTCCAGTGAAAAAGTCCATCCCCTGTCGTCCTCTCACATCAAAATCCACCAACATATTTGTTTAGATCTGTTTTAGACTGTTTTATCTGTAAACTGTGCTTGATCTGTTTTATATTTCTCTCCTCATTAAGACAAGATTACTTTTTTACTGGAGAAAGCAATATTATGAATAAAGGAAAGCTGCGTGTTTATAATAAACAATACATTCATTGATGGACTGGATTATTTGAATGAATTATTATGATGTTTTTATCACGGCACCCATTCACTGAGGATCCACTGGTGAGCAAGTGATGTAATTACTTTTTAGGGTGAACTATTCCTTTAAGTTACAATATGCATAATCTGAGTGAATCACAAGCTTCCAGTAACCGATAAGGAAGTTGACAACAGTTTGAAGGTTCATCAAACTCCCTTTCCCTTCCCAACCAAAATGAGTGAGTAAGGCTGACTAGTTTAATGTAAGCTTGTCTTGAGATCTGCAATCATGTGACACTTGTGCGTGACACCTTCAATGGAAGCTCTTTTAAACATTTGTGAGAGTAAACATAAAGTAAATTGAAATGCTGTGTTTGTTCTGCACACACTTACAGTAGAACAAACTTCACAGACTGTTCAGAATTAACGTGGTGGCGTGACTTGATTCCTGGAATCCGTGTGTTTTGAGGGTGTAGCCCGGTGACTCCTATACAGCCAGCAAGAGTTCAACATTAGATCAAATCCCTTTCACTCCATAGTTTATTCATCTGTTTGAACTCTTACACTCCTTCAGCTATGAAGTAATTCCTCGAATTGTCTCATGTGAATATAATTATATACATGTGAAAATAATTAATACAGCATGTACATTACACTACCGGTCAGTAAGGTTTTTTGATACTTTTATTCAGCAAAGATGCATTAAATTAACTCGAAAGTGACAGTAAAGACATTTGTGACCCTGGAGCACAAAACCAGTCTTAAGTCGCTGGGGTATATTTGTAGCAATAGCCAAAAAAACTGGGTCAAAATTATTGATTTTTCTTTTATGCCAAAAATCATTAGGATATTAAGTAAAGATCATGTTCCATGAAGATATTTTGTAAATTTCCTACCGTAAATATATCAAAACTTAATTTTTGATTACTAATATGCATTGCTAAG
>NW_015642610.1:2150624-2158478 GCF_001515625.1 Sinocyclocheilus rhinocerous
ACTTCATTTGGTCAACTTTAAAGGCGATTTTCTCAGTATTTCGATTTTTTTTGCACAGTCAGATTCCAGATTTTCTAATAGTTGTATCTCGGCCAAATATTGTCCCATCCTAACAAACCATACATCAATGGAAAGCTTATTTATTCAGCTTTTAATCACCCTTATGACTGGTTTTGTGGTCCAGGGTCACATTTATAATGTTACAAAAGATTTATATTTTAAATAAATGCTGTTCTTTTGAACTTACTATTCATCAAAGAATCCTGAAAATAAATGCATCATGGTTTCCACAAAAATATTAAGCAGCACAACGGTTTTCTGAAGGATTTCTCAAAGATCGTGTGACACTGAAGACTGGAGTGATGGCTGCTAAATATTCAGCATTGATATCACAGGAATAAATTACATTTTAAAATATAATACAATACAAAACTGTTATTTTGTATTTCACAATGTGTACTGTAGTTTTGAACAAATAAATGCAGCCTTGGTGAGCAAAAGACTTCTTTCAAAAACATGACCACAAACTTTTGAATGGAATACATTAAATTGCCCCTTAGTGATTAATTATGTTTTGTACTGCAGAAGTCAAATATGTAAAATGTCTTTAAATGAGAAATGCTGGAGCAGCAAGAGCAGGAATTTGACTATATGTGAGAATTTTCCCCTGAGTGGGAAGTTTCTTTCATTAGCTCGGACTCAGGAGAAATGAGCCGAACAGAAAACAGCGCTAATTGTTTATAGAGTCATTTTCCCCAGAGTTCACTGCTGCTGCTGAGACAGGTAGAAGTGGGCCACCCTACAGGGGCAATGGAATTTCCTCAGAGCCAAACCCTATGAAAAGTATTTATCAGAGCATGTGATGTGCCAGAAACTGGGGAGCTGCATTTTCCCACAAAGGACAGATGCCTTATGTAAGTTTTGAGACAAAGCACACAAAGGAAGAATTCTCCCTTTGATGCTCTGCGAGTTAAATGGTGAGCCAATGTAGAACAGATACCAAACTGCAATAGAACGGGTTTTGCTTTTGTATGTTCACCAAGGCTCCATTTATTTGATCAAAAATATTTTAAAATGTAATTTATTTCTGTGATGACAAAGCAGTCATTGCTGCAGTCGTCGTCAGGGTGACGTGATCCTTCAGAAATCATTCTGATCCTGTTACTTTGTCCTTGAAAGTTGTTTACTAGTTTGATACAGGATAACACAAATCATCAGGGAAGGTTTAGCTGGCAGTCGACAAAGACAAAGAAAGGAAACATTAAGGTTGGGAACATACAAATATTTTTTTTATTATTATTGTAAAAGGCGAAAGGTCCTCCCAGAAATGTACTTTTCCAGACATTCAAGGTAGCGGAATTGCTCTAATAACTTTCAGCTTCCTGAAACATCCTCTGGGGAGCATTATTTATACTTCCTTTAAATCAGTAACTGTATCATCAGTGATTTTTAAAAGTTGTTAATAATAGATTATTCAAGTATGTTTTACAAGAAAATACTATTTCAGTTTTTATACTTAAATTTTTCACATTTAATTGAATGTGTTACTTGCCATTTCTTTGTAACTGTTTGTGAAATTGACTAACAATTTCTGAACAAAACATGTTTATACACTTGTTTTTTTTTTTCAGTGTATAAGCACCTTTTTTCAAAACTAGTTAAATATTGAAAGACAAACCTGATAGTTTTACACCAAGTCATCTGGATCTGTGGTCAGTCCACATCCACTCCCACCTAATCCCATCATTCCTTATGTTTAAACAATGGATTGTTGTAGTTGTGTAACTTCTCTCTCAGCTGTGAGAGATTCACTACCTTAAACAAAGTATTAAACAAAGGACTATAAAAAATCGAATAGTAGGCCAATATTTTAAAGCCCATGTTGCCATTTTATTGATATATTAGGGAATAATTGATCACAACGCTTAGTGAAATTGTTTCCCTCTGAAATGAATTCTATTTTCCATCCTATTTCTCATTTTTGTGCCAAGCTAAAATGACCCGCAATTGCACAGTGTTTTATAAGAGGCCGTTTGTGGCCTCAGTGAGCTGCAGAATAGAATCTCACTAATATAAATTTAGCATTCTTTTCCTCCCATTGTACTTAATGGTCTGACTCTGAGGCAACATCAATCACATCTCCTGAAAAGGTCTGGCTCTTCTCACTACTCCCACAGTCATTCCTTAGCCGTGGTCTGCACCAGCCCATCCCGGACGGTGCCAAGAGCCTGTTAGGAGCTGAAACAAACACATTGTACCATCCTGTACAGAGCTGCATTTCCACACTGTATCCCAATGTGAAATCCTGAGTGATTGATGAGACTTCAAATAGTGTTTTATGTGGTAGTAGTAAAACAACTGAGCATTTAAACAATGAAAATAATGGGAAAGATAAGGAATAATAACACCGGTTAGGTTAATAGTTTTTTTTATGGTAGATTGAATGACACATTTGCATGATACCAGGCTTCCTTGTTATTTGCAAACCAAATGATCTGAGTGGAGGATCTGGTTCAGCCACAGTTTTTTTTTTTTTTTTATAGTTTTCCCGACCCTTATGTTCTTTAGGGCTGTCCAGCTGTCAAGTGGCCACTGTCTCATTTACAGGCAATTTTCCACCCTTCATAAATAATCTAATGGTACAAAGTGCATCTTTTTATGTAACACAAACAAGCAAGACTGTAAACTAAATTAGTCACATTACTGTTACTGGTTAAAGAGATTTTTCACCCCAAAAATGGAAATGCTGTTGCCATTTACTCATCCTCATGTCATTCCAAACCTTTAAATATGGAAGCCAGTTTCTGCTACACAGTTCAAAGAAAAAAAAGTCAAAATTGTGAGATAAAAACTCAGAATTGCGAGATATTAACTCACAATTCTGAGAAAAAAAAAAGATATAAACTTGAGTATTTCTGATTTTTTTCCTCACAGTTCCAAGTTTACATCTCACAATTCTGACTTTATATCTCACAATTTTGACTTTTTTTCTCTGAATTTTGAGTTTACATCTTGTAATTTTGTTGTTGAATAATAATAATTTAAAAAAAGTGGTTGCGACTTTTTATCTCTCAATTCTGACTGATGCAAGTTTATATCTCCAACTTTTTTCTCAGAATTGCACATTTATATTATAATTCTAAGTTAATTTTTTTTTATATCTAAGTTTGTTTATATTTATATAATTGTGAGAAAAAACACAACGCTTTCTTTATTCTAAAGAAAATGATATTTTGAAGAATGTTTCAACCAGCCCCATTTCACAGGAAAAATATACCTGTTTTATGAGGTGGCGATTTTGTATGAATTTGAATCGTACAAAACCATACGATTTTTAGGGAAACCAAATTGAGCATGAAGGTTCACCCCTAAAGTATACGAATTAGCCACAGATTCATCATAAATTTAAAATAGTTACAAATTGCTATGAGATTGTGTTGTTTTAACTGTTTTTGTTCATACAATGTAAGCTATGGAGTCTAAAACAACATTAGATATTATTTGTGCACAAAAATACTACGAGATTTATTTTCTATTGTGTTCCATTTAAAAAAAAGAAAGTCATGCAGATTTATATCTTGTGGTGAACTATCACTTTAAGGTGAAGCAATAGCTTTTCACCATTTCAGGTAGGCGTACAAAATACCAGGTGGATCTCCAAGAGCTGGACTATAAGCACCCTGCTTTAAAATCTAGTTTATGAGGCATTATTTAAGTGCTGTTCCTTCCCTGTTGTTCAAACTTGTCCTGCCTTTTTCCGTATGCAGAAGTGCAGCACCCAGTGAAACATATAAATGCATCCTTGTGAAAGGAGGGGCAGACAGAGTATGTGACTGTCTCACTGTTGTGCCAGAGGTCATATCAATAGACCAACAATCACAAGCTCTGTATCTTCATCAAAGGGGATATACGTAAGAAAATTATGTTATGCCATAATCCATAGCAGAACATATTCAAACCCATCTTTAAAGACCATAGTATTTTCTGAATAGTTGTATTATTCACAATTTGCATTTGCACAGTTCAGGTTAGAACAAAAATGTTTTGAGCTTCTCCCACAATTGGGTTTTGCAAAAAGAGCAGCTTCAAAAATGTATGAGATATTGCATCAAAAATATATGTAGTTTACTGCATTGCAACATAGAGATGTCAAGGAATATTGCAACACACAGTGTAAAAAGTGGCAAAGTGGATGCAAATATAATACACTACGCCTCTCTGCTAATCAGATTTATGAAGTAAAGAAACGTGGATGCACTATTCAGATTTTACAACATCATATTGCAACTTTGCTGGTAATTAGTGATTGACTTATTTATCCATTCCAGTTAAACAGTTAAGATATGGAATGGCTTTGCTTGCTACTGCTCAGCAGCATATCTTTTATAAAAGCAATTTTAGATCAAGTTTTGTTATAGTCAACATGCCAAAACCTACTGACTTAAAAAAACCGCTTGTCATTCTTTGAATGAAAAAGGAAACTTTCATTCAGCTTTTGCAAGGCAGTCATGCTTTTGTGATGTGTTTGTTATTCTTTCTTTTCCACTTTAATGTGTGGTCATTTTGAAACATGTAGAGAGAAACAACACTAAACAAATAAATAATTTTTAAGATGTTTAATTAGGAAACGTTTACATAACCTTCTCAAACCCTTCCTTTTCCTGCACTCAACAGGATGCAACTGAAAGCAGTTTGCATCATTGACACACACGACATGCACAGGGGTCTTCAGACAAGCAGAGATGGGCATAAACACATGAAAACGTATTTAAAATAAAAATATAAAATACTGTGTGGAAAAATGTATTTAAATACAAAAAAGAGATTTTTCACCCCAAAAATGGAAATTCCGTTGCCATTTACTCATCCTCACGTCATTCCAAACCTTTAAATATGGAAGCCAGTTTCTGCTACACAGTTCAAAGAAAAAAAAGTCAAAATTGTGAGATAAAAACTCAGAATTGCGAGATATTAACTCACAATTCTGAGAAAAAAAAAAGATATAAACTTGAGTATTTCTGATTTTTTTCCTCACAGTTCCAAGTTTACATCTCACAATTCTGACTTTATATCTCACAATTTTGACTTTTTTTCTCTGAATTTTGAGTTTACATCTTGTAATTTTGTTGTTGAATAATAATAATTTAAAAAAAGTGGTTGCGACTTTTTATCTCTCAATTCTGACTGATGCAAGTTTATATCTCCAACTTTTTTCTCAGAATTGCACATTTATATTATAATTCTAAGTTAATTTTTTTTTATATCTAAGTTTGTTTATATTTATATAATTGTGAGAAAAAACACAACGCTTTCTTTATTCTAAAGAAAATGATATTTTGAAGAATGTTTCAACCAGCCCCATTTCACAGGAAAAATATACCTGTTTTATGAGGTGGCGATTTTGTATGAATTTGAATCGTACAAAACCATACGATTTTTAGGGAAACCAAATTGAGCATGAAGGTTCACCCCTAAAGTATACGAATTAGCCACAGATTCATCATAAATTTAAAATAGTTACAAATTGCTATGAGATTGTGTTGTTTTAACTGTTTTTGTTCATACAATGTAAGCTATGGAGTCTAAAACAACATTAGATATTATTTGTGCACAAAAATACTACGAGATTTATTTTCTATTGTGTTCCATTTAAAAAAAAGAAAGTCATGCAGATTTATATCTTGTGGTGAACTATCACTTTAAGGTGAAGCAATAGCTTTTCACCATTTCAGGTAGGCGTACAAAATACCAGGTGGATCTCCAAGAGCTGGACTATAAGCACCCTGCTTTAAAATCTAGTTTATGAGGCATTATTTAAGTGCTGTTCCTTCCCTGTTGTTCAAACTTGTCCTGCCTTTTTCCGTATGCAGAAGTGCAGCACCCAGTGAAATATATAAATGCATCCTTGTGAAAGGAGGGGCAGACAGAGTATGTGACTGTCTCACTGTTGTGCCAGAGGTCATATCAATAGACCAACAATCACAAGCTCTGTATCTTCATCAAAGGGGATATACGTAAGAAAATTATGTTATGCCATAATCCATAGCAGAACATATTCAAACCCATCTTTAAAGACCATAGTATTTTCTGAATAGTTGTATTATTCACAATTTGCATTTGCACAGTTCAGGTTAGAACAAAAATGTTTTGAGCTTCTCCCACAATTGGGTTTTGCAAAAAGAGCAGCTTCAAAAATGTATGAGATATTGCATCAAAAATATATGTAGTTTACTGCATTGCAACATAGAGATGTCAAGGAATATTGCAACACACAGTGTAAAAAGTGGCAAAGTGGATGCAAATATAATACACTACGCCTCTCTGCTAATCAGATTTATGAAGTAAAGAAACGTGGATGCACTATTCAGATTTTACAACATCATATTGCAACTTTGCTGGTAATTAGTGATTGACTTATTTATCCATTCCAGTTAAACAGTTAAGATATGGAATGGCTTTGCTTGCTACTGCTCAGCAGCATATCTTTTATAAAAGCAATTTTAGATCAAGTTTTGTTATAGTCAACATGCCAAAACCTACTGACTTAAAAAAACCGCTTGTCATTCTTTGAATGAAAAAGGAAACTTTCATTCAGCTTTTGCAAGGCAGTCATGCTTTTGTGATGTGTTTGTTATTCTTTCTTTTCCACTTTAATGTGTGGTCATTTTGAAACATGTAGAGAGAAACAACACTAAACAAATAAATAATTTTTAAGATGTTTAATTAGGAAACGTTTACATAACCTTCTCAAACCCTTCCTTTTCCTGCACTCAACAGGATGCAACTGAAAGCAGTTTGCGTCATTGACACACACGACATGCACAGGGGTCTTCAGACAAGCAGAGATGGGCATAAACACATGAAAACGTATTTAAAATAAAAATATAAAATACTGTGTGGAAAAATGTATTTAAATACAAATACGGTGTGAAAAAGTGTATTTAGATACAAATACAGTATTTTGTATTTTGAAAATACATGTGAAATTGGCCATCCAATGTAGGCATCCCTATTGGCTGAAATGTATCTGGACCCATCTTGAATGCCAAAAAACATTTAGATGTGTACAACTGCTTAGAAACTTCCTTTTTTATTTTACATACTGTACTGTACCTCTTCCCTTCCCCTGCCCTGTAGGAAACACAAAACTAAAAACTTTTCATATAAAGTTTATTTTGTTGCATATAAAGTTTATTTAAATTAGAATGTTTATCTAAAATGTAAATTTTAAAATTAGAATTCATTTAAATAGCATTTAACACTATTTGCTCAGTGTTTTTTTTTTTTTTTGATTAACAATAAAACCAAAAGCTGAAGATTTCTTGTGGTGTATCATTCAGTGTTTGTATCAGTATTTAAAAAACAAAAGACATGTACATAAGTATTCACAGCCTTTGCTCAATACTTTGTTGAAGCACCTTTAGCACCAAATTACAGCCTCAAGTCTTTTTGAGTATGATGCTACAAGCTTGGTACACCTATTTTTGGGCAGCTTCTCTCATTCTTCTTTGCAGGACCTCTCAAGCTCCATCAGGTTGGATGGGGAGTGTTGGTGCACAACCATTTTCAGATCTCTCCAGAGATGTTCAATCGGGTTTAAGTCTGGGCCACTCAAAGACATTCACAGAGTTATCCCGTAGCCACTCCTTTGTTATCTTGGCTGTGTGCTTAGGGTCGTTGTCCTGTTGGAAGATGAACCTTCACCCCAGTCTAAGATCCAAAATGCTCTGGAGCAGGTTTTCATCAAGGAGGTCTCTGTACATTGCTGCATTTATCTTTTCCTCGATCCTGAGTCTGACTAGTCTCCCAGTTCCTGCCGCTGAAAAACATCCCCACAGCATGATGCTCCCACCA
>NW_015642610.1:2159494-2163451 GCF_001515625.1 Sinocyclocheilus rhinocerous
ATCGGGTTCAAGTCAGGGCTCTGGCTGGGCCACTCTAGGACATTCACAGAGTTGTCCCGTAGCCACTCCTTTGTTATCTTGGCTGTGTGCTTAGGGTCGTTGTCCTGTTGGAAGATGAACCTTCACCCCAGTCTAAGATCCAAAATGCTCTGGAGCAGGTTTTCATCAAGGAGGTCTCTGTACATTGCTGCATTTATCTTTTCCTCGATCCTGAGTCTGACTAGTCTCCCAGTTCCTGCCGCTGAAAAACATCCCCACAGCATGATGCTGCCACCACCATGCTTCACTGTAGGGATGGTATTGGCCAGGTGATGAGCAGTGCCTGGTTTCCTCCAGACATGACACTTGCCATTTAGGCCAAAGAGTACAATCTTTGTTTCATCAGACCATTGTTTCTCATTGTCTGAGTGACCTTCAGGTGCCTTTTGGAAAACGCCAGGTGGGCTGTCATGTGCCTTTTACTGAGGAGTGGCTTCCGTCTGGCCACTCTACCATACAGACCTGATAGGTAGAGTGCTGCAGAGATGGTTGTTCTTCTGGAAGGTTCTCCTCTCTCCACAGAAACACTGGAGTGACCATCGGGTTCTTGGTCACCTCCCTGACTAAGGCCGGCCACTCTACCATACAGACCTGATAGGTAGAGTGCTGCAGAGATGGTTGTTCTTCTGGAAGGTTCTCCTCTCTCCACAGAAACACCGGAGTGACCATCGGGTTCTTGGTCACCTCCCTGACTAAGGCCCCTGATCTCTCAGTTTGGCCGGGCGTCCTGCTCAAGGAAGAGTCCTGGTGGTTCCAAACTTCACCTTCCTGTGAAAAGAAGATGAAGAAACGTAAACAGGGTGTTTTTCAGAGGCGTGCTCTGCCCTAAATTTGACACACCCCAAAGTCCCACTTTTCCCTTGTTGGTGCTCTTTTATTCTTTCATGTTAACTGAAGGCTGAAATCTGAATGATGCACTATTTTAACTTTAATCAGCAAGTATAATTGACCATGACATCCTCACCTTCTCTTATTCCAGAAAAGTCGCTCACCCAACACTGAATGGAGTTGTACAGCTGCAGCTCACAGATGAATGCTGGGGAGGGGGCGTGTCTGAACTAGTTGATGCACAAAATCAGCACCCTGATAAAGAGCTTGACTGGCACAAAGTATTTTATGTATTTTGAAAATACAAAAATAAGGATGCTTTACTGGGCCTGACAGACAAAACTGGGACAAACACGACCAAAAGGCTGGTTAGAATACATTGCATCGATGTTGCATGAGAAGTCTTAGCAGCAGGGAGATTATAGAGACTCTGCTGCTGACATTTTCTCTAAAGTGCACGTGACATAGTGGGCAAAAACCTCAAAATAAAGCACACATTAAATAAAATAAAACAAAACACTAATACAGTCAATTCACATTAACACAGAGAAACTGTAAACTTAAGTGACCGATATTTTACATATTTTGTATAAAAGACAGAACGGAAATAATGCAGCCCTAAAATGGCGCCGCTACACACTTCAGCACGTGCGAGAGCATACAACACGTGTGCTAATAGCTAACATTCAACTATAGCTGATATTATTTTAACACAGATCATGACAAAACCGAACAAAACACATACCTGGGACAAACACGACCAAAAGGCTGGTTAGAATACATTGCATCGATGTTGCATGAGAAGTCTTAGCTAAATGAAATAAACAGAGGTTCGGAGTTCACAAGCAGGCCAATAAACACCTCATTTTATCATCACAAATAACTGACAGACAAAAGAAGTAAACTTGTGTGTAGTTTCAAGTTTAAACTTGGGCTTGAAATCAATTCAAACTTAGTTTTTAAGACTGAGCAATCATTTATGCGACTTAGCAGGGAGATATAGAGACTCTGCTGCTGATGACGTAGCTCCGCCCCACAACATCATGTGCGCAATGAGTGATGCAACAGCCAATGGGCGTTTTCCCAATTTATGCATGAATTTAACTAATTATTTTAACTCCGTTACATATATATACATACATATATCTTAAATCTATTTAAATGCAAATTACATTTGATTTTCCCCCCCAAAGGCTTTAAAATACAAAATAGTATTTTGTATTTCAAATACGTATTTTAAATACATGTATCTGAAATATTGCCCATCCCTGCAGACAGGCATGTAAAAAAAAACAGTTTCTTTAGTTTTAAATTGTACATTCTGGTCACCAAGTCATGCTAAGCCTGTTTCTGCCACAGGATAAAAAAAAAATAAAAAGGAAATTGCAACATTTTATCTTAAAATTGAGAAAAAAACTCAGAATTGCGAGATATAAACTCAAAATTCTGTGAAAAAAGTCAGAATTGTGAAATATAAAAAATATATAAAGCCTTGAGATAAAAAGTCACAGTGGTGGAATAAAAAACAGAATTGTGAAGAATTTATTTTACATTCCGTATTGGAAATGGGTTTCCATATATATATATATTAGTATAAATAGTATAGTTGAATAAATACTGTAACAACGTTCATAGGTCGGGAATTCAAGGAAGCGGGAACCGGCGAACATTTAAGATTTTAATAAAATAAACAAACACAAAATGAAAGTAAAGCGACAGCCCCCCGCGGACGACTGCCACACACAAAACACAAAATAAAGTCCAGGCCTGGTCCTCTCTCGTCTTTCACTGTCGTCACTCCTTTTATCCTTCCGGAGCTCCTCTGTGGGACTCGAGACCGGTGAGTGGTCCAGGTGTAGCTCATTATCAATTACTCCACCGACCTCGCTCCGTTCCCACGGCTCTCGGCCCCGCCCCCACTTGTCACATACCCCCGTCGCCCCTTGCAGGCCGGGGGGGTACTCCCGAGACTGCTCCCCCCCCTCCCCCCTCCGGGGGAGCCGATCACAGCGGCCGTGGCGTACCTGGGGGTAAGGACAGACAGACGGATTTTGATAAAATAAACAAACACAAAATGAAAGTAAAGCGGCAGCCCCTCGCGGACGACTGCCGCACACAAAACACAAAATAAAGTCCAGGCCTGGTCCTCTCTCGTCTTTCACTGTCGTCACTCCTCCTTTTATCCTTCCGGAGCTCCTCCGTGGGACTCGAGACCGGTGAGTGGTACAGGTGTCGCTCATTATCAATTACTCCACCGGCCTTGCTTCGTTCCCACGGCTCTTGGCCCCGCCCCCACTCGTCACAAATACATTTCATAAATTTGAATGATCATTGTGGATAATAAGAAACTGAATGGATTGATTACATTTGTTTTGGCGTAGTCCATTCATAAAAGATTGCTGAAACTAACTCTACATTTGCTAAGGCATACAGTCTTGTTAAAGCAGTGTTTCTCCTCTAGCTTATACCTCCTGGTGCTTATAAAAGGTTTGTTTTCACTTCTCTTATTTTCACAGATGGTTTCTGGCCTGATCATCCTTAACTCCCCAAGAGAACTTTGATAAAAAATCACATTAACTCACTTGAAGTAGTAGGCAAGTTTTTCATCAGGTTTGGCATAACTGTTTTACAGCTGACTTTGTCTTTTATCAGTAAGTTCACAACAGTTCAAGAGTAAGTACAATTAAAGTGAAGTCATAAAACTTTATGATTTTACTATATCACAGGCCAATGACTTTATCTGTCAAAATATAGGGCATTCAATAAATTCATCTGTCTGAGAAGTGCACTCATTGACCAGTTAACAGTGAGATGTTTTTTTTGTTTTGTTTTGTTTTTTTAGCATGATAATATTAAAGGGTTAGTTCACCCAAAAATGAAAATTAGCCCATAAATTACTCACCCTCAAGTCATCCTAGGTGTATATGACTTTCTTCTTTCAGACGATTCCAGTCGGAGTTATATTAAAAATTAATTGTGATCTTTCAAGCTGTTTAATGCCACTCAGCGGGTGTTGCATGCATCAGTCCAAAAGAAGTGAAATAAAAAGAGCCCATCCATAAAAAAAAGTGTCTCACACAGCTCCGGGGG
>NW_015642610.1:2163467-2172174 GCF_001515625.1 Sinocyclocheilus rhinocerous
TCTCTGTTCTCTCTCTCTCTCTAATCCACCTCAGCAGTGGTGCTGTCTGTGTGTATTTGAATGAAATGCTTTCCGTTGCAAAATACCGGAAATAATACCGAATCCCTCTTCTTTAATGTAACGGGGAAGGTTGTTCATTCACATAGCATGTTAATGGCAGGGGGAGGTGTGCTGTATGTGTGGCTGTGGGGGAGGGTCTCTGTCGGTTCTCCTTGGAAAAATACTTTCTGACCTCCGTATTTTTAACCAAGTGTAGTATTCAGTGTTCAATGGATTCCCTTAACCTGGAATTCATGGGTGGGTGTTTGTGGCGGTCTGTGGGTGAAGTCAACTTCGCTAGAAACGTTTTGCCCTTTATTGACAGTTAATTAATAACCTTAATTATATAACCTTCATGATAAACTGTTTCACCTTTCATATTCAGCAAGTCATGTCTGGCACTCAAACATCTCCCATTGAGCCGTTAGGCTTAAGTTCTCTAGACAAAACAACTTTTTCAAGCCCTCAGGTGATGTGTGTGTGTTTTTGAGTAGGGCGGCAGTATGTAGCTCTGAGGCAGTTTACCCTTAATTCATTAAAATCTGCCTGCCTTGGCAGTGTAAGGACTTTGGTACAACATGGTCAGTTATGTAAAACAAAACAAACAAACAAAAAATTCCAGTTGCTGCTACCAACATAAGCAGAAGACTGGATCTGGTATCTGCTTTACTGGCATTTTGTAATGTTAACTACTTCCAGGTAAAGGACAAATGATCTCACTGTCTAAATACAAACATTTATTGTTTTTCTTACCTTGGCTGTAGTTGCTGGATCAAGGCTTTGAACATTTTAACTAGTTTGATGTCCTTGTTGTGACCTTCAAAGATCTCTCTTCTCAAGGTTGCTGAGCACAGCAGTTGTGTCTGGAGGTTGATGCAGTAGTTTGTTTTCTGTAATCATTTTTTTTTAAATAATTCACAGTAATATTCAAAATGGATTCCATAGAATAGTTGTAAGAAAATCTGTAAAGAATGTAACCATGTACACTACCATTCAAAAGTTTGAGGTCAGTAAGATTTCTTTTACATTATGACAAAAAAAATTCTTTTTCAAACAAACTTTCTATTCATCAAAGAAGAATATTTTTGATTTCCACAAAAATATTAAGCAGCACAACGGTTTTCAACATAGATATTAATAAGAAATCTGCAGCAAATCAGCATATTAGAATGATTTCTGAAGGATCATGTGACACTGAAGACTGTATGGCTGCTGAAAATGTAATTTTGTCATCACATCACAGTTTTTAAAATATAATATTATTTCACAATATTACTGTATAGCCCTTTTGATTAAACAAATGCAGCTTTGAAGAGCATTAGAGACTTAAACATCTTACCGACCCCAATTTAGCGTATGTGTACTTGTTAAGGTGTGGTCTGGTGGTTTTAGCCAATTAAACTTTAACTGTTGTCTATAAGCTAAAATGCATTGCTTCTTTTAAGAACAAAATCATCAATCTTTAACCAGGTGTAATTAACAACTGTTAAATTTAGTATGGATTAAAGAAAATATGCCCTGACAAACCTCCTGAGAAACCATGAGAGATTAGAAAAGAGAGTCAGGTTGTGACGCAACATAATCTTACTTTAAAGAAAAGCTTTAGTCTGATTTCACTACACATGATTGAACAAGTTGAATAGCTGCAGATTTTCTTTACCGGTACTTTACTTTGTGGAAAAGCACAGGGTTACTCCTAATGACAGAGATCCCATTCAGAGCTTACATGTAGGAGGAAAAATAAAACTCTGTTCAAAAGACAGGTGTACTCTTAAATGATATGACCTGTTTGAACAAAGACACCTTTATGTTATTCTCTGGGTCATAATAAATTAATGTGCCATTTGTCATGAATCGATTGGTGATTTGCAGATCATGACACGGATCATATGTTAGAATGATAGATTTTAAAACAAACAAACTACTTTTTTCAACGTAAGGCACTTCTTTAACCATCTGTCCAGTGATTCTAGCAAATCCCTTTCCTGAAAGGGCCTTTCAGACGCTGAAGGTCCAGTGAAGGGGGCCGTGATGTTTGTTGTTTTGAAGCGGCTGCTCTGCTACACTGCTGAAGTCATGGCTTTTGATGCCAGATAGCAGTATCTGCATTCTGCTGATAAACCTTCTGGTTGTTATGAGTTTGTCACGAGTCACCCTTTGGAGACTCGTTTTGTCTATTACTACACAATTTTGTGCTGTCACGTAGTCATGATGAATGACATTGTTCTGAAGGTAGTTTGTAATTTCAAAATAAACCTTGTTCCTCCTTCTGAGTTCAGATCACGACACTCGAGAAGTGAGAAGTGGGACTGCTGAACCTACTTTCTGATGGAAAATTCAAATAGCAGAGAAATGTGTTTGTGTTGCTCTCGTGTGTCGTGGATGGCTGATGTTGATGTTTTTCTTCCTCTTCTGTAACTCTGAATCAGCTCGACTGTCTGCTGAGGTCTTTCCTCTTTTCTTTTTTTTTTTTCCTCCTCATCCCAGCGCTGTAGTATTTCTATCATAGCAGGTCATTGACACTTCACCTGAAACTTTTACGTCAATCAGCATTCAGCTTTTGTGTTCTTTCTTCCCTAAATTATATTGAAACTCAGCTTAAACATTGAGTTTATCCTCTTTAAACAGACAGCATTTTCTGGTCTTTTGGTGCTCTCTCTTGACCGCTGACTCTGACTGTTTCATTCACAGGAGATCACACTGGCTGAGAACAGTAGAGTATTGGACGGCTGGATAAATCCACCACCACCTGTTTACATGCAGTATTTCTTCTTCAATGTTACCAATCCAGATGAGTTTTTGGCTGGGAAGGAAAAGCCCAAAGTCACTCAAATAGGACCATATACCTACAGGTGATTTATACCAGTCTTTAAATATACTCAATCTTCAGATATTCATGTTCATTTTCAAGATTCTGGGCCGCCTGAAGTGTTTCGTTTTCTAAACGATACTGTCTGTTGTCAGGGACAACAAGTTTGGCACCCAAGTCTAGAAATGACTCATTCTTTTAGTAGAAAACAGGAAACGTTTACCTACCCACTTCAAACTAAATGTCAAATATTTGTAAAAATGCAAACTCTGTCCTAGCTTTTTACTATTTTGAACGATGAGTGAAACCTTGTATAACAGGCACTTCTCATGTTTATTGCCATCTTATGATAAATCGCTTGTTGTATTCCTCAACTGTAAGTTGCTTTGGATAAAAGTGTCTGCCAAATGAATAAATGTAAAAAAAATCTAAAGTGACAGTAAAGACATGAGTAATGATAGAAAAGATTCCTATTTCAAATAAATGCTGTTTATTGAACTTTCTATGAAAGAATCCTGGAAACAAACTTTCATTGTGTCCACAAAAATATTAAGCAGCAAAACTCTTTTCTGCATTGATGATAATAAGAAATGTTTGTTGAGCACCAATTCAGTATATTAGCATGATTTCTGAAGGATCATGTAACACTAAAGACTGGAGTAATGGCTGCTGAAAATTCAACTTTGCCATCAGAGAAATGAATTACATTTTAATATATAATAAAATAGTAAACTGTTATTTTAAATTGTAGAATTTTACAGTATTACTGTTTTACTGTATTTTTGATCAAATACATGCAGGCTTGTTGAGCATAAAAGACGGTTGCCAATTTTGATTGTAAATTAAATAAATTGCTTCTTTCTGTTATCAGGGAATATCGACCAAGGGAAAATGTCACTTTCCTAGAGAATGGGACGAAAATCTTTGCCACAAATCCCAAAAGCTTTGTGTTTCTCCGCGACATGTCAGTGGGAGATCCTGAGGTTGACCGTGTGACAACGGTTAACATTCCATTCATTGTAAGAAGGGTTTTGTTATTGGCACTGAATCATTTTGCCTTTAAATTTAGTCTGCCCCTAGCACTTGTTTAACTGATTATCTTTGATCCAAATGCGAAGAATTTGCTCTGAATACTTTCCCTCTTGTTTCAGGCCGTGATGAACGAGTTAAACTCCTACTCCTTCTTTCTGAGGTCTTTTGTGTCTATGTGGATGGGATCCATGGGCATCGAGGTGTTTATGAATCGTACAGTACATGAGGTCCTGTGGGGTTTTAAAGATCCACTGCTGTCCAAACTCCACACCATGAGACCAGAAGTGGATGAGCATTTCGGCCTTATGTACAATGTGAGTTTTCTGCAGTTTTGTCATATTCAGTGCTTTAGTCAGCCTAAATGGAGATAAAATGTGGTCTAAATGGGTCATGTATTTGTGCAACCAACA
The DNA here is from genome assembly GCF_001515625.1 of Sinocyclocheilus rhinocerous. Taxonomy (NCBI): domain Eukaryota; kingdom Metazoa; phylum Chordata; class Actinopteri; order Cypriniformes; family Cyprinidae; genus Sinocyclocheilus; species Sinocyclocheilus rhinocerous. The sequence continues at coordinate 2,167,758 of NW_015642610.1, forward strand.
CAAAGTTGCACACGCAACCTCTAAAGCACATATATGATCAGAACAGGATAGGCAAATGACGCTATCATGACCCTGTCCGTCATAGACTGCAGATGTTGACAGGCTTGACACAGTGGCCTGGTTTACTCTAATGGGTTTTAGACTTTCTTTAGGGATTATATATGTATTAGATTTAGGACAGATATTAAATATCTGCAGTTTGTGCAATAGTAGGTATAATGTCAGTGCCTCGAACCAGCAAGTAATTGTTTTACATTAATAAAACATTTAGTCTTTAATGCTGCATTCATATCATGGCCGTCAAACAACCTACTTTCCTACTTTCTGATGACTTCTAGTCATCTTTACCCTTATGTGACTTATGTGACTATTTTCTGCTAATGGATGTAACATTATATTAAATACAGTTTATGTACTGACTACAGAAAAATGGAACCCATGAGGGTGAATTTGTCTTCCACACTGGAGAGAAGAACTACATGGACTACGGCAAGATTGACACGTGGAATGGCATCAGGTACCTCAATGCTTGCGTAATCTGCATTGCCTTACTGACATAGTGAGGATTCTTAGGAAATTGGGTTAAACATCATGCCTTCATTAGATGCTAGACAAGTCAATAGTATAAAGTCTAAGAAAAAAGCTCCTGTGCTTCTCAGTTACCCCATATCCTGATTTAAATTGACCCATATCCCAATAAATACAACTTCAAATCACTTTGGCAGATATACACAATGGGTCAAAAGTTTGGAATAATGGCGATTTTTTTTATTTTTTGCTGGAAATCATGATGCATTTTTCAGGATTCTTTGTTGAATAGAAAATTCAAAAGAACAGCATTTATTTTAAACAGAAATCTCTTATAAATATAAACCATTATAAATATATAGTTCAGTCATGAAACTCTAGATGGCGCAGGCTGACGGGTTGTTAATGTAACTGATGATATTCAGAGAGTTAAATGACTTGGCACAAGCTGATTGGTTCATGCTGCATATGCAGCCAATGAGCTTACTGCCTTGCATTTATATGGCTGGCTAGCATTCACTAGAGATTCCTACAGCGCGCTTTCAGAGTTTCTCTGAAACCCTTCACCTTCCCCAGCTCCACCTGTATAGATCTGCTACGGGTTATTTTATATGCTATTTGTGCAGCAGCAGTATGTCTTAAATACTCATGGCACCGTATCGCCGTATGCATTGGCAGTAGCAAGTTCCTGTACTTGCTTGCAGCAGCAGCAATAATCTACAACTACAGCAATAACCAACAGCAGCAGCAATTCAGCAGCAGCGTAGCAGATCTGTTCCGCCAAGACCAAATACATTAACATTGTCATATCCATCACCATGTTAAATCTTCCAAGAGTCACTTTTAGTCAATTTAATGCGTCCTTGCTGAATAAAAGTATCAATTTCTTTTCTTTTTTTCTTTTAAAACAGTCATTTTAAATTCTATTACTATTTTTACTGTATTAATCAAATAAATGAGAGACTTCTTTGAAAAACCTACAAAATTCAGTTGTTTTAAACTTTTGACATGTAGTGAATATTTTTGGATTAGAATTATGGAGAAAAATACATAAACCTTCCATTTCCATTATAACCTGTGGCAGAAACAATGGTCTTATCTATTCATTTTCTCATTAACAGTCAGATGAACTGGTGGTCGTCTAACCAGAGCAACATGATCAATGGTACGGATGGCAGTGTCTTCCACACCTTCCTGTCCAGGAAAGAGCTCCTCTACATCTTTGCTGCTGATCTGTGCCGGTAAGCAACATGTTTTAACACTTACAAGGTACTTGGTTACTTGTACATGGTTACTTACGTTCTTTATTACATGCAGATCCATTCATTTGGGTTACGTGGCTGACACAGAGGTGAAGGGCATCCCTGCCTTCCGCTTCGCCCCGCCTTCAGATGTGCTGGCTCCCCCAGATGAGAACCCCAATAACGCTGGCTTCTGCGTGCCTGATGGAGATTGTCTAGGAAAAGGAGTCCTCAAAGTCAGCGTCTGTCGGCAAGGTAAGCCTGTTCTGGGTCACACCGCACCTTAGCTTCAGGGCCGTCGTGTTTGTTGGAGCAGGTTTTTACAGTGGGAAAGATGTGGGATGTTTTCAGAAAAAGCAATTTCCTTGAATTACATGGGGAAAATAGGGTAACTTCTTAAATAAGGCAATTTGTTTAACAAGGTAAAGCAATCTAAGTGTGCTAAAGGTTTTGGTGCCCTGAATAACTGGTGCAGACTGACATTTAACCAAAGCAAATCAAACATGTGCATTTAGTATTGAATTTTAGGGTTTCCCATTACTGATAGGTGGCCTCGTAACCAGAGTTCAAGTTAAATCAGTCTGCTATTGTTTGCTCACTCGTGGACTATGAAAGGGAAATCAGAGTTCAGCGCTTAATGAATAACTTTAGTGCAATTTTATGACTCAAGCACTTGATTTGCTGAAGGTGTCCTCAGACAGATTACTCTATCTCAGCCTCTATTGTTTCCGCCATAAACTAGTAGGCTTATATTATTATTGAACGAAAGTAAACTCTCACTTTTATCATGTGAGGGCTCATGAAAGGAAACAGCTGTCGAATTTTGCACATACTTTGATTAGTCATCATTCCTAGAAGGGTTCATGACAGTTCATTAATGGTTATATTTAGAGTGTTATTAAGGAATGGGATACAGGATATAAATCAGTGATATGTTACATATTATTCTTAGCTAACGATAGTCTAAGCACCTAGTAGTAGTATTTTGTGTTCTTGGTGGGTGTTCAGGTACTGTCTGTCTTGTTATTTTGTATGTGCTTAAAAAAGAGGAAGTTACATTTTCTGTTAGTGTGCATAAAATAAACAAAAATTCCCAGGAAATGCCTCATGGGCATAATTTCAGAAAATGGAAAATGTCAAGAAACATAAGAAGTAAAATCTAAAAACTGCAAATTTGCAGTCACCTGCTCCAGTGATGCGTTTTTACTTTCTTTGCATTTGTTGATCATTTACATGTCTTTATGACTTACAAACATAAGCATTTGCATTTGGAGAAATATATATACTTTACCATTCAAAAGTTTGGGGTCAGTAAGATTTCTTTTTATAGAAATTAATACTTTTATTCAGCAAGGACACATTAAATTATTACAATGTTACAAAAGATTTCTATATTAATTAAATGTTGTTCTTTTAAACTTTCTATTCATCAAAGAATCCTGGAACAAAATGAATCACTGTTTCTGCAAAAATATCAAGCACCTCAGCTGTTTTCAACATTGATAATAATAAAAAATGTAAGGAAGAGTAAGGAATAGGGAACAATTTATACATTTTAAAATATATTTAAATAGAAAATATGCCATCATATGCCATCATTTTTAAATATATGAATTTATAGCTGTCGTGGAGTTATGTTATAGCTATAAAATGTAACAATAATAACACATTTGTTGTAAATTAAAAATATAAATCTTATTTTTCTGTCACATTTTAAAAATGTTCTTTCCCTTTTTTTTTTTTTTTTTTTGTGGCATGGCTAGGTAAAAATCTGAACTACTGGCCTGGTTGGACAAGCATAAAAAAAAAATCCTGAGGCTTGACATAACTTTTAATCTTCTTTATTATCTTTATGACCAGTCATTATAAATGCAATAGCTGATAAACAGGTTATAAACAATTATTTCATATTCATAGAGCTTTCCTAGATGGGTGCTCTACACGTGAGTGTTAACTAATCTGAATAAAGGAACAGCAACTAATGCCTGTTTCCTGTTTTTATTCCCCCTTCACTATACAGGTGCACCCATTGTTGTGTCATTCCCTCATTTTTACCAAGCCGATGATAGGTACATCAGTGCCATTGATGGAATGAATCCAAATGAGGAAGAACATGAAACGTATCTCGACATCAACCCGGTAAGCAGTGCAGATGTTTTGTGATTTTTACTGTTTTACAGTGACAGCACTGACCTGTTAGGGCTCTTGTGGTTTATAATCTGAAAGTTGTATACACCTGTACTTACCATAACAGGAAAAAATAAGGTGATTCACTCTGGTAACCACAAGTGAATGTGAAACCACACCTACCTAACTCTACCTAGAATCCCAGCGATTGTTTCTGTAGCATGTGATGGAAAATGTACTCATTAAGGGTGCTTTCACACTTGGTTCGCTTGCCTGGTCCGAACCCGAGTTCGATTGCTCCCCCCTTCCCCTGCCCCCGCTCGACTGCGTTCATATTATTTTATTTGAGTCCGAACCGCGGTTCGTTTGCGTCATCAAGCCAGCAGCTGTTTACCCCGTTGCTTAGTAACGACGGCACAGGAGAAGGCGGCAAATGCATAACATTGCTCTCTGCACTTTTATATATTTACGTTTTTGAACCGTTCGTTTTGTTTACAAAGCTTCGGTACATAACGGCACTT
>NW_015642610.1:2172185-2183729 GCF_001515625.1 Sinocyclocheilus rhinocerous
GGATCAACTAGCCGAGTAGACAAATATAAATGTTTATTCATAACCATGCTGAAAATAAATTAATAATGTTAGCCGATGCTAACTGTCAAGCTAACGAGCTTGCTGGTGCTAAATTGAGGTAATTTTTTAAAAACCCAAAAGTGCTAGTGTGAAAGCACCCTAAGTTGCTGTTTGATGGACTGATCCACATGTTGTTTTGGGTGGAACAGATCAAAGACTCTGTGTAATGTGGTGAACATTGGTTAACTTTTAATAGTAAATTGGCCCTCTTTTCTGCAGACTACAGGGGTTCCCATTCGTGCCTGTAAGAGAGCTCAGCTCAATGTCATACTGAAGAGAGTCCCTGGCTTTCCGTGAGTAAAATTGCCTCACAAAAACTATTAAAGAATGTTCTGGAATGAAAAAAAGGCTAATGAGACTACCATTTTTTCCTTTTCAGCAAAACAAAATTCCTGAATGAGACAATTTTCCCCATCATGTATGTCAACGAGGTGAGTTTTCATGTCATCCTTGCTTCCTTCAGAATATCAATTTTTCTGTTCAAAAAGGTCATTTGTTTTCTGCTGAATTTTCAGACAGCAACTATCGACGATGAGTCTGCAGCCCAGATGAGGACGCTTCTGCTGATTGTAACGGTGGTTTCCAACTTCCCAGTCATCATTGTGGGACTGGGGGCCATTTTACTTGTGGTCCTGATCTTCCTCGTCTGCAGGAACCGCCAGAGAAAGGTAAAAAATTTACGACCTTATCAGCTTATATATTGCCTAATTAAGAGTAGAAATGTGACCCTGGACCACAAAACAAGTCTTAAGTCGCTTTGGTATATTTGTAGCAATAGCCAAAAATACATTGTATGGGTCAAAATTATTGATGTTCCATGAAGATATTTTGTAAATTTCCTACTGTAAATATATTAAAGCTTAATTTTTGATTAGTAATATGCATTTGGACAACTTTAAAGGTGATTTTCTCAGTATTTAGATTTTTTTGCACCCTCAGATTCCAGATTTTCTCAGATTCCTATCCTAACAAACCATACATCAATGGAAAGCTTATTTATTCAGCTTTCAGACGATGTATAAATCTCAATTTCGAAAAATTGATCCTTATGATTGGTTTTGTGCTCCAGGGTCACAAATGTCATTTGTAGGTCAACAATACCTTTCTGTGGAACAATATTAATGGAGTAACAGTTAATATTCTCTTGAAATGCCAGTATAGAAAAGCCTTTAATATCCCATCAAACCTTACACACCCTAGACTAAAGTCAATTAAATGTGTCACTCACCTTGATGGCACTAACCCTAGCTTTAATACCCATGCATGCATCTGCACGAGGGAATGCATGTGCTCTAGTGAATGTATTACTTTATGAAATGTGTTCTTTTGTTATACAGTTTTTCTTTGCAATAAAACAGTAATTATCAGTTGGGTTGGTCAACCATTGTTATGGTTCAGTGGGGAAAACATTTGTTTTGCGCATTTATATACTAATGTTCAAAAGTTCCTTTAAATAATTTATCATTTGAGATCTGCCAATGATGCATAATGCTGTTATGTTTTCATTTCCAGTAACATTTTTCCTCCCCTTTTTTTGTTCCAATTCAGAATGAAGTAAAACGTATTGATTTTACTGAAGCTTTTCATTCTTTTGCTGTAAGTCTTAATTTTACCTTTTACACACATTTTGCTTTCATTTTGTTCAAATTTGCTTGTTGTATCGTTGTATTTGGTCATTTTGAGCATTATGAGTGACCATTTAAGTTAAAAGTTTTCATATGAATACCTTGTTTGTTGTTTTTAAATAACTTCTATTTCTGGAAGTCATGTTCATTGCTTTTCCTGCATGGTGATTGTAATGTACTTCTGCAGTCTTTCACAGCATTAGAGTAGATGTTTAACTACATAGTCCATAGTGGTACGTGGTTTCATGTTGACATCTACATGTTTTTACCAATGCACATGCTAATGGTCCTGCATGTTCTGTACAGACGGCGAAAGACGAAACGGCTTATACCCAAGTGAGCAACCAAGCAGAGGATTCGCCAGAGAACCGCAACAACCAGCCTTTGAGGAACGGATCTTATATCGCCATGTCACCAGTAGAGGCGCAAAAGTGTTGATGAAGAAGACTGGTGGAGTCTCACCTGAGGACATCACGTCGATCCTCCTCACCCTTTTTATATGTTAGTTTTCACTGTGCGATTCGTCTTCGGGGGCCAGACCCCGCACGCTCACCACCGTTTGCCAAGGGTCACTTATTTGACTCGTGACTTCTTTGTTTCCTTGAGCATGGCCTTTCAAACTGCCATATCTTCAATCAAAACGTATGTAAGCTCAAAGCACCCACTTCAGTTTCGAACAACCGTCTTCTGGGTTTCCAGAGGCTTCTGTTGCCTAGTCCTGAGAGGCCTAAAACACACTATCTTGCCTTTTGAAAATACATATATGCATTGCATGCTCACAGAGTCCATAGTTCCTGAAGGGTCATAAACCCTTTTAGCATGTGAGAGCGTGAAGAGTTCACAGCCTGTGCTTTTTAAAGTGTTTCAGATCTCTTCCCACACTACTGTCTACAGGTCTACACAGGCAGGCCTTGAACTAACACAGCTCTTCCTACGTCAAACCCTTTGATAATGAACGGATATCGGTTTGCCTCCTCTAAGAGTATTAGAGAGCTAAAAGATCTAATATGCTAACAAAAAACTGGGTCTTATCCAGAACGTGTGTGTGTGAGAGATTGTACATACCAGTATGTGTGTGTGTAATTATATGTGTGTATTTCTGCAGGCATGTCAATGCTTGCATGTTTTTGTCACACTGTGGTGAACTGCTCTGGTGGGTCACCGTCCACCGATTTGCACGATGCAGTGTGACGACAAGTGGAAACTAGTGACTTCAGCGGTTCTCTCCATTTCACAGTATCCGAGTCACATTTATTCTGATGCCAGAAACATTTCAGTAATGACGGCTGTTAAAAGAGATCAGACAGACTCCTTTAAAGCATTGTATTACAGAAATCATACTAGCTTTTAGCATTTCGTAACACGTGTAGAACACTTACAAGTGAGACTTGAATTTTTCTGCCTTACAACTACTTACGAATACAGTGTGATTCTACTGCATAGATGTGGCAGGTAGACGGTGGAACTAGTCGAAATGTCAGACAAATATCAGCGAATCAGTGACGGACTTAGAACTACATCCCTCCCTTTTCACAGCAAAACACGTCTGTTCTGTAATCTCGAGGGCACAACTACAGTCCGCTGAACCCACAGTCTAATCAGAGCGGAAGGGGTTAAAGGTCAACAGGTTTTTGAGGGGTTATCGGTGAAGTTTGCACATTTTTTCTGTGCACGTTCGGTTTATATTAACCCTCAGTGGGCGAAAGAGACTCTAGCACTTGAATCACTGCTTGTGTCTGTTGAGATTTATTTTCGTTTTGCTTTTACGAAGCCTTCGCTATTGCTAAAATATGAATCGAGGCCATATTTTAAATAAACTTGAACAGGATGTGTGATAGCTGCACACTTTACAAAATATCACTAAAGAAGATGAGTCGTCGCATGCATCTCTGTTTGTCCAAATTAATCTTTCTGGTTATCTGTCTGAAGTTGCCATAACCCGTGTGTGCGGTTACACTCGGCTGTTTGAAAGTCGTATGTATCTGTAAATCATTCCCATTTTGGTGACGCTTGCTGGAATGATTGGCGTTTGTTACTTTTACTTGATGTGAACCATCTGTTACTTATTGCGACCACGGTTTTCGTGGATTGCAGTGCACATTGTTGCATATTTGCCTGTGCCATGGAATTAGCTTATCTTGAAGATTTAGTGCAAGGAAAAGCTGTGTACTTGCAGTGTCTTATGCAGCTGTATGTGAAGAAAAAAAATTGAGGGAAAGTAATTCAAGCTTTAGTGTAATTAACTACCAGTCCATTACAGTGGCTCTTTGAGTTTTGTTGTCAGCGCAAATAGTATATAAATTACCTAAATATGGTCTTTGTTCAGCTCCGTCTGTCAAAGAACCCGCTGGAATATTGTGGTAAGATGTAACATGTGACTTGAGTATGAAAGATCTATGAACCTGAACCATTTCTAAAGAGTTTCCAGATTCCTAATGGTGACTTTTGCCCCTATATGCTTGACCAAAGATTACATTGGTTTGGTAGATAACTGGTTTGTTTGCTTTCCGCACAGATAGCTGTAGTGCCATCGAGTTCCCATTTACAAGAGCATTAGAACTTCATTGTCTACAAGGGAAAATAAAGAAAATAAACAATTGAAAAAGTCACTAAATATTTTCCAGAGCATACTATGTGAGTTTATAATGTGATACAGCAAAGAACTTAAGATGTAAAGTGTTGCTACAGCGTGCAAAGAAACTCTCAGTATTATGTATTGACACAGCAATACAACATGTAAAAAGGAAATTTTATAATAAAGTAAAAAGGTTTTGTAATCAGACAGACAAATATTTATGTATTCATATGTTCAATGGTATGTACATTATCTGAATTTGTAAGGTCTTTTCTTTGGTCTTGTTCATTTCTGTATTTTGTAATTATTTTGTAATATTACAAGTAGGGTCATCAAGCACATTTCTGTTTTCTTAATTTAATTTTTTTTCCCCTTCAGATTTATGAAGTAGAACCAAGTGAATATTGTCCTAAATTGGAGATGGAACGGTGTATGTGGTTGTAAACAGTTTTAACTTGATGGAGAAAGGCTTGTGTTGTATCTGTAGGGTGTGAGCCTATTGTGTGTAATGATCTCCTGTTATACAACTCTCTCAAGCTGTCAACACACTGTTTGTCCAACTGGAATAACAAAGGGAAGGCTGAGTGTCTTTGAGTTCCACTTAGGAGGATTGCCATAGTGCCATGTCGGGTACAAGGGAAATTTCCAATTGCAATCTAACCTTTTTTTTTCTTAGATGAATGATGTCCTCCTTCAGGGATGAGCTTTTAGTGCCATATCATCCTTGTTTATTTCACTTGATTTAGTAGCAACATGTTTAAGCAGTGTAGCAGTTGTTTTATTTCCCCCCTCTGCCTTCATTTCAGGGCTGGTAAATGAGTCACAACAACTTTGAGGGTGGTTTTAAAAACACGGAACACTTCACCAAGTCCTCCTGAGATGCATTGTTTTTTGCTGCTGAGAATGACAATCCTTATGTCATGTTAGGTGCAAATTAATTTCAAGTAATATTCATTTTTAGTTTTGATAATTTACACTGCACAAATCTTTCTACAATGCTTTTGTAAACTTTTTTAGTGTTATTTGCAAAAAATAAAAAAAATTCTTGAAATTCTTGCAAATTCTTTTGTCATGTGTCTGCTTTCCTGTTTGATGCACTTACAGAGGGACTCAATGAATATAAAAAAGTTAGATTTTTTTTTTTTTTACTTTTTTTTTATATAAATTATTTTCAAAATATCATCAAGGCTGCATTTATTTGATCAAAATAAAAATAGTAATACTGTAAAAATATTACTTATATATATATATATATATATATATTTCCACATACTACATATATTTTCTACAGGCATTATGAATCACATGTTTCTTCAGAAATCATTCTAATTGCTGCTCAAAAAATAAATAAAAAATTATCTGTTCAAAACTGCTAAATATTTTTGCGAAGTCTTTAATTTTTTAATGATTCTTTTATGAATAGAAAGTTCAAAAAACAGCATTTATTTTAAAAAGAAATCTTCTGTAATATTGTCTTAGTGAAAAATTATCAATCCATAAATATATAAAAATCTTAGTTTAGTGTATCTTCTCCACAGACAGACCAAAAGAAGTAGTCCATGACTTGAGTACTATTTTCCAAGTCTACAATAGCCTCTACTATTAACGTTATAGGGTTTGGAATGAAACTGTGGTGAGTAAATAATGACAATAATTATTAATATTCATTTTTGGTTGACCTCTTTAATGGACGTATCTGTCCAAAGTTGAAGATTTCATTTGTTGTTAATGTCTTGATTTGTGACGTTTCACTGCACCCCAGTTGAAGGACTTGATCGTTTTGTCACTCGTGATATCTGATGGCCTATTCAAGGTCTTTAGTATCGGAGGAAATGAAGCAACACTTGTCCTGCGTCAGTCGAATAACCTAGATGTAAAAAGGTCTTGGCCGTTAAGACAACCAACCCATTTGGCCACAACTACAGAAAGTGTTGAAACAACTTACTGTGGTGATAACCTCTGATAAGAAAGTGAGGTATAGAGTGGGAGATCTGACGAAACCTGACGAAAAAAACGAGCTTTTCGTGATATGCAGTGACTCACAGCAGACATGTGAAGACTAGCGCTGTTTGATGGCTGTACTTGTCCATGCCTTCCACCAACCACACAGTCCCTCTTCATGTTAACTAAAGAACCAAGAGCGAACAAGCAGACCGCGATATGGCTCTAAACTCGTCTGAAACCACAGTCTTTACACAGACACATCAGCGCACCGCCTCCTAGTGGTGAATCGCAGTTAATAATAATCATAATCTTTGAGGAAATATCGCTAAATACTTTATCTGAGTCATATATCCTCCTGAGAACCAGAAATAAAAAGCTTCGTGAATTTAGTATTTTTTCATGTCATTACATTGTTTAGAGCATAAGAAAAAAATGGTAAAATAACATTTTTGAAAAATTATATTTTATTCATAAGTTATGCTATGTCCTCTGTAGAGGACACCAGGACTCAGTTTTTCTAAAAATAAAATGACAAGAGTAGACATGAAAAGGCAAAAACAATAGGAATTTTTAGGTTTCAGGATTTTTTTTAACTAACTTTGTTTAAGGATGGGTTCTCAACTATGTTATAAAATACATAACAAAATGATTTGATATACTATTTTGCTTTATGCAATATGTGTGTAAAAATTCCATAAACTGGTTTTCCCATTAAGCACAATGTTATCTATACACTGTATCTAATTTGCATATTAAAGTGCTGTTGGGACAGCATGTTGAAAAAAGAAGTGTAATAATGGGAGTAGTAATTGGCCAGATTTTCATAATAATATTTAATATTTCATAAGAATATTGATATATAATTTGTTTTCCTATTCAATTCTTTTGTCTCCCAAAATGTATGTTCCATTATTTTACAAGTATACATGTAAAATAAGAATAAAAATCTATGCTCAAATTTATCATAGCATAGCCTATGTCAACTAAAATTAATAACTGTTAATGCTAGCCTATAGAAATATAGCAACAATATATATGCAACACTGGCCAGATTAGGCAGAGACAGAGATTTGTGAAATAAATTTCCATGGCTTTTCCAAAACTTTCGGGGTTTGTTTTATTAACTTTTCCAAAACTTTTCCAGGCCTGGAAATTTCCGCTTTAAAATTACATGATTTTTCCAGGTTTTTCATGACCTTACGATTACCCTTAAATTAGGGAGATTAAATAAATGATGAATAATGAATTGCTATTGTGTGAATAATATGTAATCATGTAATCAATAAAAAAAGTCATTGTAGTCTGATTACAAGTATTTTAAAATGTAATATAATCTAATTACAAGTACTTAATTTTTGGAATCTGATTAGATGATTACGTGTAATCAGTTACCCAGCTCTGCGTATGAGATGGATTTTTGGTTATAAAATGCTTAAGAAATACTTCCTCACAGCATAACGACTGCATAAAACTGCGAATATACTCCCTCTAACCTATGTTACTTTTAATAACAAAACCCTCTCCTTCAGTCAGCATGTGGGTAGAAAGGAAAGCATCAGTCCGCTTTTTGGCTGGTCTGTTTTCTAGGACAATGCCTTTTATTTGCTTACAGCAACAGATCACAGAGCTCGACGTCAACATGCCTCTTATTAAAAAATAGCTCTTAAAACACACAAGTTGCAGAAAAAAGTTTTCAAACTCTGTCTACCCATTTACTTGCATACTTACACATTTACACAGACATCAAATACATTATGTCCAAAATTCAGTCTATGTTACAATATAGTATGTCATGGAGTACTATCAAGATACTGATGGCTGATTTTGATACAGAATATGTTAATTTCTCAGAGGCAATGAAGGCAAATAGCCTACTAGAAGCCTCTTTATCTTAAACTTGTTTTCAGGGAGATAAAAACAAATGCATAAATCCTTGAAATATCAGCAGCTTGCAATACAATGTAGTACAGTAACGAAGCATAGAGAACATTGATCACTGAACATCTAGGTCAGGGATGGGCAACTTTGATAGTGACGAGGGCCAGCATTTTTTCAATCCACGTCCACACACCTTTTACACTGTCTTACTCAATTTCCTTTTTATTGAAGGAAATTAAAGTATAACTAATGTAATTTGTTTTTAAAGATTTTATTAACTATAAAACTTGTGCAGTTATGCTAATTCAGAAGGAAAACTTTGTTGTCAGTGGACAGAAATATTACCCCATCAAGCCAATGTAAACATCTCAATTGAATTGCAACAAACAAATGTACAAAGGTCATTTTTTATTAGTGGCCTGCATAACATTCTCAAAACAACCTAAGAGGTCAGTTAAAAAGGGCTTATTCCAAAAAAAAAAAGTTATTCCAATTTCCGAATGGTAGCCTACCATAAAATAACCTGGTATCTGCAGGATTTTTAAAATATAATTTAAGACCTTTAAAGACCTTTTTAAGATCTGCACTTCACATTTCAGCCTTTAAACTATTTAAGAAAAGGGATGAGTCAAAAGTATCAATTATTATATTAATTATTAACTATTAATTAATATTAATTAATTAACAATTATTATCAATTAATTATTATATTAAATAACATATAACAGGGTTCCCACACCTTGGTTAACTTAAAATTCAAGGACCTTTCAAGGACTTTCCAGGTCCAATACCCTCAAATTCAAGGACTTAATCAGGGTGTCTACAGATATGAACAAGTTAGATTTAAAGGGGTGGTTCACTGGTTTTTTTTCTAGGCTTGATTGTGTTTATGGGGTAACGCGTAAATGCGTGTAACTAATGTAAATCAAGCAAGCTAATATGCATAGGCCACGAAGTGTTGGCGAAATAACCATAGACTGTGGAAATAACACATTATTGAAAAAGCTAATTCGTTCTCTGCCAGCAGGTTTCACTTTCGGAGCTGCAGAAATATAGTGGTTTCCTCGGTAACCGCAGTACACAAAGCTGATGTGCAGCGCTCAAGTTTATTCAGTGAAATTGTAGCATTTTGAAGTTTAATCGTCATATTAATCCATATAGCAATTCTTGTCTTTCCGTCCCCAAAGATCTCTTATAATTTAGACTTTTTGTACCATTTAAGAGTTTTCATGGCATTAAATACAATTTAACTGAATACATTTTAAGGACCCGCGGAAACCCTAATAAGAACATATTTTAGTGCAAACATTTCTGTCATGCATTTGGGAAAAATGCTATTGTTAACTATGAATTTTACCTTTGAAATTTGAGGCAAGTGCAACTCTGGCGTCCGATGTTTGTGAGCAGTGGTGTGATGGCGATTAAATAAAAATACAGATTTCCAAACAATCCAAACATATGGGTATCCCTTGAAATTGATTTTAAAAAAAAAGATCATCTGTTTACCATCTTGACTGGAAAATACTGTTTTCATGGTCAGTTTTTGGAGCGGCTGGAAGCTAGCGACCTCTCCTGGTTGGAGATTAACATCATAAACTGAAAGCAATCTTTACATGGCTTGCTTTTCAAATGTTTTAAAATTGATCATCCGAGTCTAATATGATCCAGCGGGCCGTACTAAAAGACACTGCGTATACAGCCCGCGGGCCGCCAGTTGCCCATCCCTGATCTAGGTGTATTCTAAACCTGAAGTATATTTGGTTAAGAGAGGAAGATTAAAGTCTAAAAGGGTTAATCTGGAGGCAGGGTTATATACCAAGGGAAGGCTATAGTTGATAACAGTGTAATTTTACAACAGTCAACAGTTATTGTGGTGGAACAACAACAGAAATGTGGCAGAGACCTTCAGTCTGTGAAGCTGGACAGTCTTCAGTGTGTGAAGCAGGAGAGTCTGCAGTCTGTGAAGCTGGAGGATTTGCGGTCTGTGAGCATGCAGAATCTGCAGTATTTGAAGCTGGCGAATCAGCAGTATGTGAGGTTACACATTGTGAAATCTGTGGAGCTGTAGAGTCAGCAGTCTGTGGGGTTTCTGTCTCCTGAGGAAGGCTCTGACTGTCCTGCTTGAGCTTTAGTAGACTTTTACCTCTCTCGAGTCTGCTTTTGTCCACCAGCCGGAAAGCCTCCATAAACTCGTCAATGTCAATGCTACCATAGCTGTGTCCCAATTCAAAGAAGGCCTTCGAAGGACGCTCCGAGTCTAGCCTTCGCAGAATTTCCTGATTGCGCCAGGTGTTCCCGATTGCCGCTTTGTCGCATAGCAATGGTGCGAGAAGAGAGCTGCCATCCTGAGATTTGTTAATGAAACTGAAAATAACTATGGAGCCTGAATTGTTAGTTTTTGACTGTATTTATTATACCTTATACTGGAGGAAATGTTGGTGATGGTTCATCCCCGGCACCGCAAAAAGTAGGCCCATATATATATAAAAGTGTTTGACACTTTTTTTATTTGTCATTTTGTGTTTCAAGAATGAGGTCCAAGGTTAAGAAGCTATTAGTTATTTAAATGTAAAATGTTTTTTTCTCTATTTTGCAATAGTAAAATACGGCTTCCCTTATTGATCACGTCTCAGGTAGATTGCATGTTTTCTTGCGCGGCTGGATGTTGGACTCGTGAAAAATAATCACGTTGTTTGTATTTGCCAAAACTGATTTACTGAAGTCAAAACACAGACTGAATTAGCGTTATTGCGAGCGCCGCTTGCTGTGAAGCGGGAGCGACCAGCCGGCAGAGGATGTTAGGACAGTGGAAATATGCACTCAAACACTCTGGAGACCATCCCAGATGATATCCCACTGGCAGAGCCCGTACCAGGCTTTCTATTGTGGCAGCCCATCCAGATCCAGCAGCACCACCTCATCTGAATGAAAGTGTACATAATTGTTTTTCTCTCAATCTTATGTATTGTTCATTTAATTTTTGTTGTTTTTTTCTGATGTTGAATTGAAGCAAATTTCTGTCATTTAGAAATTATAAGTTGCTTTGCAAAAATAAACAATGTTTATAATTATTTCTTGTCTTTTATTTACAAGTTTCAACTTATAATACAAAAATAAAACAAACAATGCACAGAAATTACTTCATTTACAAATAACTAATCAAATTACAAAAGTAATGTACAGAACAACTTTCATTTCTTTTTTAAGTTTCCCAGCAGCCCCATTTTCTCCAGAACTGTCCTAAAACAAGACAAAAGGAAAGACTTATGAAAATTATTAAGACAGGACTGCAAAATATGACACAGCAGGACATGCATACAAAATACTCCAGAAATCATATTTCTGGATCATCAAGTTTGCTTAGAAAGTTTGCGGACATATCTTGCATGACAGCGCTAAAATAATAACAACAATAATAATAATAATAAAATAAAAATACAAGTGAAAAAAAATACAAGCTAT
>NW_015642610.1:2184216-2195742 GCF_001515625.1 Sinocyclocheilus rhinocerous
TTATAATTATTTCTTGTCTTTTATTTACAAGTTTCAACTTATAATACAAAAATAAAACAAACAATGCACAGAAATTACTTCATTTACAAATAACTAATCAAATTACAAAAGTAATGTACAGAACAACATTCGTTTCTTTTTTAAGTATCCCAGCAGCCCCATTTTCTCCAGAACTATCCTAAAACAAGACAAAAGGAAAGACTTATGAAAATTATTAAGACATTGTTTTTTTCGGCCGCCACAGAATCGTCACCCACTTTGTTTGAATAAAAACAAAGTCTTCACTGGCGCGCTATGAATTCTGGGATATGGTAGGCTGCGAAGGATACATCGGATGTATCCTTCATTTGCCGGAGAAACGGAGGACGCATTTGAAGTCACGTTCGAATTGGGACGGCCTTCGTCGCGCTGCCGTGACGTAATCGGCCTTCAAATGGGTCCTTCGAAGGACGTAGCCTATGAATTGGGACACAGCTCATATTTGTGTCGGTGCTGATAACCAGCTCGTTGATGACCTCATCAGAGATCTCCATTTTCAGATAGGCACTGAGCAGTTTCAAAGTCTGACGGAAATCCTCTAATCCCCTAAGTGATGAGACCTGAGAGAAACAGAAACACAGGCCATGGGAGTGTGCTATTCAAAGCCATCCAACTACATTTTGTCTGTTCTCGGCAGGAATTGTCATCAACAGGGAAATCACTGTGCAATCAATTGACCCTTTGCCAGGAGTTTGATTGGCTGACCAATCATATGGCGCTTTTCCACTGCGTGGTACGACTCGGCACGGTACGGTGAACCGTACCGAGCCGTACCGTGCCGTACCATGCAGTGGAAAAGCGCCAATAATGCTGAATCTGTCCTCTTTGATCTGTGATGTATTTTTCACTGCGGTGAGAGCACCATGGCTTGTCGGACGTAGCAACAGTAACTAAGGGGGGCGGGTCTTTGCAAAGGGTCAATTAACAATTCTTATTTTAATAAAATATTGCAGTGGATGAATAATCCATTCCAGCAACCAATGAGAATTAGCAAACAAGAATGATCCAATCAATTCCCAATGGACAAAAGCATGTCACACCCATACATTTTTTTCTCATTCAAGAAGCCATTTCACTCAGAAATATAGGTCACAATATATGTAATATACTGTAGGTCATCATATATATGTTTATGTCCTTTTGAACATATATTTAAAAAATACTAGTCATTTGTTTATGAGTAACCATTTATGTAAAGTCACAATAAAACTTAAGTAGCGACTGATCTTTTCGTCCATACTGTGATGTATATCTGAGTTTAACAGATTATTAAAAAATGAAAAATTGTAGAGCAGGGACTTGAAAAATGAATGCAAAAAGGGGCGGAATTTAAGTGGGAATAAATGAATAAATAAATGTTTGGGAAAAGTCTGGCATACGTCACCAGAGAGAAGTCTGTTGTTTTCACTGGAAGATGACATTTATGTTTTTTGATGAAACATTACAAGATCAAAAAAGCATTAAAAATGAAACATATACATGGACGAATCGTTCACAATAGGATCTATAAAGATCTAAAAGACTTGAATGAGTTATTATTATTACCTGCATATATTTTTCATACCTGTATTATCGGTGCCCACTATTCTGAAAATGGTCTCCAATGTGGAGCGATGTCTATAAAGTGTCTCCAGCATAGTCTGTTCAATGTGCTGTAGTCAAAACAGAGGATAGCAGTGTCATTTTATCAACATTTTGCAATACAAACACAGCAGACATTGATCAAGTGATCTGCTTTACCTCGGATCTGGGCTTTTTTAGGGCGAGATCACGGAACCAGCCTTGGTAGTCCAGCTTTCCATCAGTGGTGCTGGACACTAGCTGAGGATGAAGGAAGCACTTGCCAAGGCAGATCCAGGTGAAGAACTCGCTCGATTGCACTCGCCCAGTTATTCAAACAGATCAGTCCTGTCAGGTCAAAGATCAGACAGAGAAACTATTAAATACTTCTGCTCATAAGAGGCATTGCCATTACTTTGGCATTTGAACAACTGCAAAACCAGCCACCTATCCGCTTGTTAAAGGGATAGTTCACCTTTAGTTGCTGGTCCCCATTGACTTGCATAGTGTTTTTTTTTTCCATACTTGGAAGTCAATGGGGACCAGCAGCTGAAGGTGAACTATACCTTAAGTCATGACGTAAGGAATACTGTTTCTGATTTCAAGCCTCTTCTCATTTCAACTGAGAGCATGAGCACTAAACTGTATAAATTTATATTTTGGACAACTGAAACATAGGTGATGCAGTAAATGATTTTTCCATTTTTTTATGATAAATTAAAATGATCTTGATGTCCTCCTAAAAGAAAGGAAAAAAATACTAAGGAGAACTCGGTTGCACTTCAGGGAACACATATTCGCTATATAACACATACAGTCAAACCAAAATTTATTCAGACACCTTCAACATTTCACACATTATCACAGTTTGAGAATTGGTTCTTAAAATAAAGAACTCTTTATCTCTCTTTATCTTCTTCTCAAATTGAATTTTTTAGGAGAAGCATTTGAGACGCTTATAATGCTTATAATACATACTGTACAGTAAATGAGAACTTGCATTCCTTGAGATATGAAAGGGCAACCTCTGAAGAATAATTTTACTCTGAGCTCAGCTAGAGAATTACTACATTACTCACAGGACATAGTGTCCTAAAAACTGCTTTAAATTAACATGAGCAGTCATAAGTACATGAACGTTAATGTAAGACTGTGTAATGCCTTTAAATGAGCATGTTCATATAAATTCAGTCATTGCCTGACACATATCTAAAAACTAACAAAAAGAACTCTGCTTTAATTTTAGCCAAACTGACATAGTCATTATTATTTTCTTCTCAAAAGTGTGTCTGAGAACTCAGGTCTCTGCATTCCTCACCTTACGATTGTGGCAAAACTCGTATCCGTCCTGTTTGCACTCGTGTGAGCGGATGATGAGCTGGAGATTGTGTCTGTTCAGAAAGTCCTCTGTGACATCAGGACCCCAATAACAGCCTCCGCCACGGACCTCGTTGGGAATGCAACCATCCTGAGACATGGGGTCACTCCACAGCAGGTCCAAAATCTGCTGGCACAGAAGAGGAGAATGTAAAACTATTTGCTTTGCATTTAAAGGGAACGTTCCAGATTAGAGGCAAATTTTGTACTTCGTTACACTTTGTGTATTTTAACATTTATTTTGGTGGGCTGTGATCTACAGTTACAAAAGGGGAATATAAAAGTATTCAGCTAGTTAATAGAGAGAATTGGTTCTTAAAATAAATAACTCTTTATCTCTCTTTATCTTCTTCTCAAATTGAATTTTTTAGGAGAAGCATTTGAGACGCTTATAATGCTTATAATACATACTGTACAGTAAATGAGAACTTGCATTCCTTGAGATATGAAAGGGCAACCTCTGAAGAATAATTTTACTCTGAGCTCAGCTAGAGAATTACTACATTACTCACAGGACATAGTGTCCTAAAAACTGCTTTAAATTAACATGAGCAGTCATAAGTACATGAAGGTTAATGTAAGACTGTGTAATGCCTTTAAATGAGCATGTTCATATAAATTCAGTCATTGCCTGACACATATCTAAAAACTAACAAAAAGAACTCTGCTTTAATTTTAGCCAAACTGACATAGTCATTATTATTTTCTTCTCAAAAGTGTGTCTGAGAACTCAGGTCTCTGCATTCCTCACCTTACGATTGTGGCAAAACTCGTATCCGTCCTGTTTGCACTCGTGTGAGCGGATGATGAGCTGGAGATTGTGTCTGTTCAGAAAGTCCTCTGTGACATCAGGACCCCAATAACAGCCTCCGCCACGGACCTCGTTGGGAATGCAACCATCCTGAGACATGGGGTCACTCCACAGCAGGTCCAAAATCTGCTGGCACAGAAGAGGAGAATGTAAAACTATTTGCTTTGCATTTAAAGGGAACGTTCCAGATTAGAGGCAAATTTTGTACTTCGTTACACTTTGTGTATTTTAACATTTATTTTGGTGGGCTGTGATCTACAGTTACAAAAGGGGAATATAAAAGTATTCGCTTTGCTTTTAAAAGGAATGTTCCAGATTAGTAAGCAAGTTTATCACACTAGTCTCCTGTTAGCATGTATCATGATAACATTTTTCTTGTGAATATACTTTCAGAACCTTTTTATTTTGTTAAACTTTTTATGTATTTTAACATTTATTTTATCCTTTAAGTGCAATACTTCAAACGTATGAGGTCGGCTTTGCGTATGCGCCGCTCAGAAGTGACGAACGTGAAAGCGCAGGAGAGAGATCAAAACAAAATAACGGTCACTTATTAGAAGTACAAAACGAGGATTTGTAAAGAAGAATGTCGGAGGATTTCGATATAAGCCAAGAGGAGACTGGTTTTCCTTTGCTAAAGTAAGGAAACTTTGCTTCCTTTGCTCCTGTTAACAAACGTTGGTTTTCACGAGACTCACCAGGGCATGCGCAGTGAGCTCATACGTCATCCTCCCGGAGCTGCTTCTGCAACTGTTAGCGCAAGCTAGATTAAAGTGATTATTACGTTTTGAATATGGATATTTTTCTTACAAAAACGCATCGATTCGCTACAGGAGGACTTTGTTCACCCCCCGGAGCCGTGTGAGACACTTTTTTATGGATGGGCGCTTTTTATTTAACTTATTTTGGACTGATGCACTGCAACACCTGCTGAGTGGCATTAAACAGCTTGAAAGATCAAAGACAATTTTTAATATAACTCCGACTGGATTCGTCTGAAAGAAGAAAGTCATATACACCTAGGATGACTTGAGGGTGAGTAATTTGTGGGCTAATTTCATTTTTGGGTGAACTAACCCTTTAATGGTGCAAAACTACACATGCATTGTATTGGTACAGTTGTTCTTAACCAAGGAGCCCACTAGTGGGCCTCAAATGAACTTAAAATGATTTTAAAAAGTTTAAACATTAAAATAAGCCCAAACAACTGAAAAATCAAGCTATTTCTTATTTTAATTCACCTCCTCAAAAACTTTTATAGAAGAATTATAAAAGCTATTTTTTACACATGGAAAAGTCATATAAATTAATAAATCTTATAACTCTTTGGGCCTTTTATACATTTTATAAACATGCATTTTTTCTTAAAAACAAAGCTTCTTTATTGGCATCTATGCTTCCATGAAGAACCTTTAACATCCATGAAATCTTTCCTTTCCACAAAAGGTTTTTTACAGTGGTGAAAGGTTCTTCAGATTACTAAAATGTTCTTCACATTAAGAAAAAAAAGTTATTTTAGGAACTGTTTACTGAAAGGTTCTTTGCAGAACCAAACATTTGTCTTCTATAGCAAAAAAACAAAAAAAAAACTTTTCTAACCTTTATTTTTAAGAGTGTATGCCAGGCACAAAAACATTTTATCAGGTAGAAATTGTGAGCAAAAATATTTTATGTTTTATAAAAATATAAAAACTCTGCATCCTTAATCCTTATCCAGTGAATCACAAACAACTGGAAAATTCATTAGGCAATCGAATATTGCTATGGATAATGAGAGAAAAGTTTGAGAATCACTGTTTTAGGACATTTAGTACTGCAAATCAGTCAAACCACAAACAGTATGTGCAATAGCACAAAACGGTCAAGGAAGCCCACCTGTTTCCACTCATCATTGCTGGTGTCAGTAAACTCTGATGAGTCTGGTTCAGAGTCAGACGACAGAGCAGAGCTCAGAATGCTGTGAGACTTGCTGAAGCTGGACAGGCTAAACTCTGCTTGTCTACGGTGAACCTCGAACTCCGCCTCAAGTGCCTGAGCCACGGTGCTTGAGAAGTCTTGAAGGGAGCATCTCTGAAAACTAGTACGTGATGGAGTCTTCTTAGGAGGCCTCAGAGCAGACACATACTATAGAAATACAACATTTTTTATCATCAATTAAAATAAGAGTTGTTCATGCTCATGCTTTAACAACATGTTAACCATTTGTTCGACTCACTCTGTGTCTGTCCACTCGAGCTATCAAAGCGAGATCAGTGGGGTCTGAGACTCCTCCATGGACTATCAGCACCCGCTGGTCGATTACTGTCACTAAAGGCAACCAGCTGAAGATCTTCTGGAGCAACTTGAGAATACGCTTCCCATGCAGCTTAATGTAATTAAACAGATGAGAAATTTGAGGAAACAATGCACATCAAATAAACTGCCCCATAATGTGAAGCTTAGAGCAAAAACATGGCAAAAAAACAGAGCATAACACATTACTGATGATGTTATTATCGGATTATCATATTGCAGCAGAGTTATTATCATTAACTACAATTAAAACTATAATCATAAAAATGTCATTACTTAAAATAAAAAAACATTAATTGAAATAAAATAAATTGAAAAAAAATTATTTCATCTAGTTGCCAAAGCAACATTACTCTTTTTTTTTTTTTTTTTTTAAGTCGCTAATATCTGTAATCCATTTGTTTTGCATTTACAGAAACAATTTATTCAAATGACATCATATTGAAAGATCAACATCATATTGAATAGTGCTGCTACAATGAAAAGAACAGGACTAGAAAATTCAGTTCTAGGCATAAACAACACCATTAAACCACTGGATGATAATTTACTTCAAAATTTAAAAATGAAATGTTATCTTACATTTAAAATGTAAAATGTTATAGAATTAAATAAAACAAGGCCATTTCAGAGACTCGGATGAATGAAACCGTGGCTCTCTTACAGGTGAGATCTGGATGTGTTGGGAGAGGGGAATCTGGGTGATGGGGGTGGCAGCAGAGGCAGAGATGCTGGCTCCTGTAGTGTTGCTCTGCTGGCTGGCTGAATGCTGCACCACTGCTGCTAAGAGCTGAGCCTGAGCCTGCTGCAGCAATAACTGCTGCTGCGCTGGAGTAAAAGTCAACTTGAAAAAAAGAGAGCGAGACAAAGAAACAAAGAGAGGAATTCATTTAATGTCTAATGACCACATTTGTCACTATAGGCCCATTTCCATAAAATTCTCAAGGTGGAAATTAACCTGTTATTCACAAAGCTTTACCCTGGACTCAAGCGGAGAGCAAAGCGGGTATGCTAATTAACGAAACTGTTATGCAGTACATGTAAATTCTGCATAGATTTGCATATTTTTTTAAGTTGGAGTAGTAAAATAACTAAAACTACAAACTAAAACTTAATAAAAACTATATAGACATATTTAAAAATAAACAAAAACTAATGACAAAACACACAACTAATTACTAAAACTTTAACTTAAATTAAAATAAAAAATATTATAAAATTAAATCTATTTCAAAATATTAACAAAGCTATAATTAATGCCACTGACCCTAAATCTGCCAAAAAACAACAGTTGACTACTAAAGATCAACCTATTGTCCTATTGCTTAACCTGCATTTTCTTTACTTGAAACCTTTATATATAAAACAACAAAAGTAGTTTTAATGCATTAATTATGACTTGTAATGCATTGATTGTATGATCTCATGAATAAACGTAACCCCTTTTAAAATACATTATAATACTCATCTATTCATTGTTACACCTTTAGAAAGTCTCATGCATTAAAACACATTATACTAGACAAACAAACCTTCAAATATTATAATGCATTTTAACTTACAATTATTTTTGAAAAGATATAATGTATTACAACATACATTATGAATGCCTTTACAATGTATTATACATAAAGGTTTTCCCAATTGTCTTGTAGAATACTAGTATAAACATAGTACAAATGACTCATAAATGTATATTAAATTCCCTACTAATCAAATGTCAATCAAAAGTTTATTCATTTACCAGCTAGTTAACAGCCAGAAGTTCTTTAAAATGCTAATATAAATTCCAATGTTAAAAAGCTGACTCTGTATCCATACATTCAATTTCCTACTAAGGTGTCATATACACTCTTAAAAATAAAGGTGCTTTAAAAGGTTCTTCAAGCGATGCCATAGAAGAACCATTTGTGGTTCCACAAAGAACTATTCAGTCAAAGGTTCTTTAAAGAACCATGTCTTTCTTACCTTTTTATAATCTGAAGAACCTTCTTTCGCCACAAAGAACCTTTTGTGAAGCAGAAAGTTTCTTCAGATGTTAAAGGTTCTTTATGGAACCATTTAGACAAAAAGGTTCTTCTATGGCGTCGAGTGTATGCAGTCAAATGTTTGTTCATTTCTCATCTAGTTAGTTAGCAGCCACCAGTGACATAGTACAAGAGGTCTTGAAGCCTGCTACAGGAGGGATCCTTTTACCGAGGACTGGCCCACATTCACTGTGAAAATAACTGCAGGAGAACTGACCAGAGTTTCCCCTTTTAAACTGTAAGTCTGAGCAGGCCACTTTCTGTTAATAGGCGCTGTTCTTGGAAAGAAAGTGTCAGGAAATCCCTTACTGTTTCATAATGGTAAACAAACTCTGAGGAATTACAGTGCACAGACATTAGATGTAGGCCTACTTAATGACCTACCTTGTATTTGCTCAGTACTTCTTTGGTGAAGCCATACCTTTGAAGAGAAAATGACATGTTTTCACAAAAACAAAATTCAAAGTGACAGACGTTTTTCTCTTAGAAAAAAGGGAAATCAGTCTGACCATTTGATTCAGATGAAAATAGAATCTTTATTCTTGCTCTCTTAGTTCTGAGGTTACAAGCAAAAGTGTAAATTGTCATATTATAGTGCCACCTTGTGAACGATCCTCACAAATATTAGTACACTGCCTCATCTAGACCAGTGTTTCTCAACCTTTTTGACTCCAAGGGCCTCTTTTGTCCAATACAATATTCAAATGCCATTCTAAGCTTTTTTTATTTTTTTATTTATTAAAAATGATTTCAAAAAATATTTTTTTGAAGTAAATAAAAGATTACTGGAGTACATTTTACATTAAAATACTATTACAATGTGTTATTTGCTGTTTCTTTGTAACTAATTGTGAAATTTACTAGCAATTTCTGAGTGAAAATTGTTTCTACACTAACTTATTTTTTCAGTGTAATAATAATAATAATAATAAAAATAAACAAAAAAAATATCATTATTTAAAAAATAACAAGTTTAATGTTGTACATCTTTATTAAAGTATTGGTGTTGTTAGCTTTATACTTACTAAGCTGGGGTACTGCAAAATACAAGTACTGTCCAAAGTTTTAAGAGTATCTTAGTGAATACATGTGTTCAGCACATATCCATTACCTCAGATTAATGATGTGATCTTCATGGTTTCCTCGATTAAGATAAACATCTCCAGGATACACAAGCAGGAAAGCAAACAATATGAGCAGAATCTCCATGGAGTCTTTGCCACGGTCCACATAGTCTCCACTGAAAACATAGGGTTTCTCCAGTGACGGCATTCCATTCTGGAAAAATAAACAGACCCCCAAATCCATAGGATCAGATATACTTAAAGACAGCCTTTTTCAGGCTAACACAATATTGTAGCGGAGTGTGACATAATTTAATACCTACCTTGTAAAATATTAGTAGCAAGTCTTGTAATTGCCCATGTAAATCACCTGTAATAAAGTCCATAATTTTATTTAGAAGGGGCATTGAATAGTGTTTTAATAAAAATAAAAAAAAAACTAAAACTTAAATGATGTGTCAGCTGCTCTCACCACAAATGGTTATTTCTTTGCTATGGCATGTAGAGACTCGGTTGATATTTGGCAACACTCTGAGCAACTTCCATGTTTCCAGAAGAAGTTGAAGAACGTAACGAGAGTGAAGCTGCTGCTTGGAGAAACCAGAAGTGTACATGGTTAAAGACATCTGATTATCATATACCTAAAACATATATTTAATGCATCCTCATTGAGCACCTACTCGTTTGTTTTTAAAGGCCTCTACAAGATCAGCAGCCTGATCCATATCTAAAGGAAAGGTTAGTCGTGGGCCAGAGTAAATGTCTGGCACATCGATATTGGTATAGCTGAAGTATCTCTCCCACTCTGCATCTCTGCAAACCTCGTTTTCTCTGAAGATATGTGAGATCAGTTTTCCTACATGGTAGAACATAAAGGATTTGTTGGCCGAGATACAACTATTTGAAAATCTGGAATCTGAGTGTGCAAAAAAAAAATCAAAATATTGAGAAAATCACCTTTAAAGTTGTCCAAATTAAGTTCTTAGCAATGCATATTTCTAATCGAAAATTAAGTTTTTATATATTTACGGTAGGAAATTTACAAAATATCTTCATGGAACATGATCTTTACATAATATCCTAATGATTTTTGGCATAAAAGAAAAATCTATAATTTTGAGCCATACAATGTATTTTTGGCTATTGCTACAAATATACCCCAGCGACGTAAGACTGGTTTTGTGGTCCAGGGTCACATATATGTTATGTGTTTATATGCAACAGCTTCTATTACATTCACTGCTTGATCGAGTGAAGTTATCCATCAGGTAACCAAGAAAATTGTATAACTGTGTCTGTGTGAGAAAGTGAGAAAGAAAATTATTTGTCATATCATATTATAGCTGTTCGCAGTTTTCACAGTTAAATTAAGTAGACCATTCATTCATTCATTCATTTTCCATCTCTCTGAAAATTGCAAAATTGCAAGTTTTGGATAGACTATCCACCTTATTTTGCTACGCGGAAGTACGTTATTTCTTGTGAATGTGCTTGACTTCCGCTTCATTAGCCGCTACAGATAAATGGGTCATTACATGAAATTGGTGCCTTTTCCACTTGGAAAAAAAATACAAATAAAAATAAGTTTCATCAACATTTTTTAAATATCCATGAAATCAAGACACCTTAAAGGTGACCTATTATGCCCCTTTTTACAAGATGTAATAAAAGTCTCAGGTGTCCCCAGAATGTGTTTGTGAAGTTTCAGCTCAAAATACCCCACAGATCATTTATTATATAATTTTAAAAATGCCTATTTTGAGAGGAAGCAGAAACACGCTGTTTTCGTATTGTATTGTATTCCCTTTAAAAGCCAGTTGCGCTGGCGCCATGGCGGATTCGCTATTTACATGGCGGAATTTGCAAGCGGAAAAACTGAATGCTTCTCTAGTGAGGGAACGGATCTGCTCATGCGCGTAATTCTGATACATGCAAAGACTATCCATTATGACATGTAGACATTTTTATATTTATGTACACAATAATAATCTTTTACATTTGAATCCTTTAATTTTTCATTTTTAAAAATGTTTGTTTGCTGCTGCGCATCCCTGTGTGTGTAATAAGCAAAGTGTACGCGCTTATAAGGACGATTTTGAAGTTGGAGGAGAAAATGAGATGGGAGTTTTTCGACATACCCTAACTGTCTTGAACCGGAAAACAGAGTTCACGTAGAGCTAGGCAAAACAAGCGTTTGAGGATAAAAAGTATATAAATTGTAATTTTTATTTTTTTTAGAAAATAACCGATCGTTTCGCTAGATAAGACCCTTCTCGGCTGGGATCGTTTAGAGCCCTTTGAAGCTGCATTTAAACTGCATTTTGGAAGGTCAAAATCGGGGGCCTCATAGAAGTGC
>NW_015642610.1:2195970-2197368 GCF_001515625.1 Sinocyclocheilus rhinocerous
GTCACATGTGGTTGCCGCAAGCCCGCCAGCCGCTCCTTCGTCGAATCAGCCGGCCGCGTCGTTCTCAAGCCCGCCAGCCGTTCCTCACTCTAGCCCGGCCACCGCTCACTCAAGGCCGCGGTGTGTGACGCTTTTTCGTTGTGAAAGCGAAACTACTTTGTTTGGCCTTCCAAAAGAGGAAGATATCTCTTCGTCATGCCTGGAGCTGATCAGTGCTGGTCATATGGAAATATTTCAACTTTGTGCTGTCGATCGCCGGATTGGCTTTCACCGTGGACGAAGCGGAGTCCAGCCCGGGGTCGTCACATGTGGTTGCCGCAGGCATCACAATACGGTAAGTGAAGTAACATTTCCGTCTCACGCTTGAGGTATTCGGCCAATCACAACGCACTGGATAGCTGGCCAATCACAGCACACCTCGCTTTTTCAGAATGATGAGCTTTGTAAAAATCGACGCGTTTCAGAAAGGCGGGGCATAGAGGAGAAACAATAATGTACAGTATGTGGAAAATAATGTGTTTTTTGAACCTTAAACCGCATAAACACATTTCATTACAGCAAATACACCAAATAATGTTCTTTTTAGCAACATCATATGACCCCTTTAATGCTCTTGTTTGTAATTGCATTTACATGGATGCATTATTGACAATGAGTTATGGGAAAAATTAGTTTTACTGAGACTCATCATCTTATCCCAGTCATTAACAACAACAATAGTAATAGTAACAATACCAACAATACTAACTAAAAATGTAACAGATGCCCAAATGACAACCACACTGAATAATATAGGCATTAGCTCAATAATACACTCAGAATAGCCTTCAAAAATGTTTGCATTTTACACAGACAACCTTTAAAACCCTTTAAAAAGTGTGGCTCCTAATCTATGTCATCCCTGTTACCTGCATGTCAAAACCTGTTACTCTGAAAAGTATATGAGGCTGACAGTAACAGGTTTGACTATTTCAAACTAATTTGTTAATTGCTAGCTAATAGTCAAGGTCACAAAACCTTGAAAGGATATTACTTGTAGATTTTGATTATATTAAATGTAGGCTAATAAATAATTGTTCAAATGTATACTTTAATAATGGTAACAGTATTGACATTGCATGATGCCCCCCTCAGTCAAACCTCATAAATCATCAAAAATAGAACATTAAGAAGAGGAAGAGAGAGAAACATGCTTGTGTTTTAAGTGTTGGAATCCTGGTTGAGAGATGATGTAACCTCCAAGAAGTGATGTCACTTGAATGTAACATTATTTTAAAAGGGTTTTTCGATGAGGGTAACAGGGCTGGCATGAAATCAGGGGACACAGATAAAATGATTTATATTTTATAGAAAAAATTTATACTTATGCCAAAAACATTGCTTAACAATGAGACTGTA
>NW_015642610.1:2198903-2230461 GCF_001515625.1 Sinocyclocheilus rhinocerous
ACAATGTGGTAAGGGGCGTAACATTTCCGTCACATGCTTGAGGTATTCGGCCAATCACAACGCACTGGATAGCTGGCCAATCACAGCACACCTCGCTTTTTCAGAATGATGAGCTTTGTAAAAATCGACGCGTTTCAGAAAGGCGGGGCATAGAGGAGAAACAATAATGTACAGTATGTGGAAAATAATGTGTTTTTTGAACCTTAAACCGCATAAACATTACACCAAATACACAAAATAATGTTCTTTTTAGCAACATCATATGACCCCTTTAATGCTCTTGTTTGTAATTGCATTTACATGGATGCATTATTGACAATGAGTTATGGGAAAAATTAGTTTTACTGAGACTCATCATCTTATCCCAGTCATTAACAACAACAATAGTAATAGTAACAATACCAACAATACTAACTAAAAATGTAACAGATGCTCAAATGACAACCACACTGAATAATATAGGCATTAGCTCAATAATACACTCAGAATAGCCTTCAAAAATGTTTGCATTTTACACAGACAACCTTTAAAACCCTTTAAAAAGTGTGGCTCCTAATCTATGTCATCCCTGTTACCTGCATGTCAAAACCTGTTACTCTGAAAAGTATATGAGGCTGACAGTAACAGGTTTGACTATTTCAAACTAATTTGTTAATTGCTAGCTAATAGTCAAGGTCACAAAACCTTGAAAGGATATTACTTGTAGATTTTGATTATATTAAATGTAGGCTAATAAATAATTGTTCAAATGTATACTTTAATAATGGTAACAGTATTGACATTGCATGATGCCCCCCTCAGTCAAACCTCATAAATCATCAAAAATAGAACATTAAGAAGAGGAAGAGAGAGAAACATGCTTGTGTTTTAAGTGTTGGAATCCTGGTTGAGAGATGATGTAACCTCCAGGAAGTGATGTCACTTGAATGTACCATTATTTTAAAAGGGTTTTTCGATGAGGGTAACAGGGCTGGCATGAAATCAGGGGACACAGATAAAATGATTTATATTTTATAGAAAAAATTTATACTTATGCCAAAAACATTGCTTAACAATGAGACTGTACTTAGAACAATATGCAAATGTGATTTTTGTGTCATTTTGCCTTCATTTTGCAAATTTAAAGTCCTGCTGAAAAATAAAAATCATAGTGAGGGACAGGCCAAAAACCCTACCCTTAATCAGCATACAATGCCGCCCACTAATATTGGCACCCTTGATAAATATGAGCAAAGGTGGCTGTGAAAATAAATCTGCATCATTTATCTTTTTGATCTTTCATTCAAAAAAATCACAAAATTCTAAACTTACATTAAAGTAAAACAATTGAAAATGGGGGAAACTCACATTATGAAATAAATGTTTTCTTCTATAATGCCTGATGAGGTTAGAGAACACCTGACAAGAGATCAGAGACCATTCCTTCATCCAGAATCTCTCCAGACCCTTCAGATTCCCAGCTCCATGTTGGTGCATCTTCTCTTCAGTTCACCACACTCATTTTCTGTAGGGTCCAGGTCAGGGAACTGAGACGGCCAGGGAAGAAGCTTCATTTTGTGCTCAGTGACCCATTTTTGTGTTGATTTTGATGTTTGTTTTGGATTATTGTCCTGATGGAAGATCCAACCATGGTCCATCATAAAATTTCTAACAGAGGCAGTCAGGTTTAGATTTTTTATCTGTTGGTATTTGATAGAATCCATGATGCCATGTATCTGAACAAGACGTCCAGGACCTTCGGTAGAAAAATAGGCCCAAAACATTAAAGATCCAGCAGTATATTTAACAGTGGG
Organism: Sinocyclocheilus rhinocerous; assembly: GCF_001515625.1. Classification (NCBI taxonomy): domain Eukaryota; kingdom Metazoa; phylum Chordata; class Actinopteri; order Cypriniformes; family Cyprinidae; genus Sinocyclocheilus; species Sinocyclocheilus rhinocerous. Next base: position 2,200,697 of record NW_015642610.1, read on the forward strand.
CATGGGGTATTTTTATCCCTGTTTGCACCAAACCCATCTGGTGGGTTTGCTGCCAGAAAGCTCTTTTTTAGTTTAATCTGAAGTAGCTCAGTTTAAATGTATTGAAAGAGAAGAGAAAAGGGAGGGAAAAAAAGTTCGGCAAAAGGCGGGATTGAACCCCGGTCGATCGCGTCAAACAGCCAATGACACACGCTTATCCATGCCACTGGAGCTGATGATTTATAGCTACTTTAACTAAATGTAAAGAGACACCCCGTATTTTTTATTCCAAAGTAAGGGCAATTCATACAATACATTTAAACTGAGCTACTTTAATACCATCTCTGAACTTTCTACCACGACTCTGCTGTTTTTTCTGAATTGTTGTTGTGCTTTCTGAATTGTTATTTTGTTTTTTAGACTTGCATTTGCGTTTGTAATTTGTTATTTTGTTTTCAGAATTGTGATTTGCTTTGCACTTCTCGGCCACCGTACAAACCAGTGCGTTTATGATTATAATGATGAATTCAAATAATATGATAACAAATACCAGTTTGCAATATCATGCAGCAAAATTGACTGTTTTTGTGCAGGTACAAAATTACTGGAAGCATGACACCGGAAGCCTCGCACATTTAATTTACAAATGGCCGCACCCGCTCTTACGTTAAAAATAGTGTGGAGAATGCATTTCTTACTTTGATCTGGTCTTGTAGGTCTGCGTACTCCATGAACTGGAAGATGTTCCAGGTGTATCTGCGTCTCATTTCCATGCGAGCCGCATACTGTCGGTACCAGCGCTGGATCAGCACCGCAGCCTTTATTGCTTTTAAGAGAATGCGACAGAGGTCAGAAAGGGTTTTTCCCTTTTTCTTTAAATAGATATAATTAAACGGATTTGTTATAAATGCAATAGTTTTCATGTCAGGCTTCTAGAATTACACCCAGTAGAGCATCATTTGAGATATTATTATTTATACACTAAAAAAATGGTGTAAGTTTAGTTTAAAAAAAATTTCTAGTAAATTTCACAAAATAATTACAAAGAAACAGCAGTTAACACATTTAGTTAACCATGGAATTTTAAGTAAAAAGACTTAAATAGTAGGCTGTTTTCTTTCTCTTATAAGTTAGACTGTTTTTTTACAGTGTACTGTAAGTCTTAAAAGATGAGTTTTGCTTACTTATGGCCGCTGCAGACATGCATGAAAAAGAAGGCATGTTGAGAAAGTTAACGAGTTACTTATATATTGACATTGCACATAAATAATTGACAACGGTGTTCTAATTTAATAGCTAGGAGAGATAAATAAGGTTTTACACAAGCTTTGCTGGACTGGTTAAAACTCACCTGGGATGGCATTTCCATCTGTTTTAAGAAGAAGTCATTTAGGTCAAGTTATATTCACACTAAATAGTCTCTGAATAAACAGAACTCACACATACATACATTCTTTGACTTACTCTAGCCATTCATATAAATGTTATTGTAAACATTTGACCTTTATCAAATCTTCTATTGAATTCACTGGGTTTTTTTACACCTCACCCCATGGCTTCTCCTGAAGGTAGAAAATGTGAGTCTAGTCAGTATAACAAGCACTTTTATTAAGTACTTGTATGACACTTTATGAATCATGCACAATGATTCGTATTTTATATATTTATTTAATACAAATCACATTACAAAAGTATAACACGTTTTTAAATGTTTAAGAAACCATTGTACCAAAAAAAACTTAATTCAGTAATACACAATTTACACAATACATTAGTAATATCATATATTATTATATACAATTCAGACCAAAAAAATCTACTCTAGTAAATCATATCACAGATTAGATGATAATTAAAAAGACTGTACAAAATTTTCAAGCTTTTGGCATGAAAACAGGCTACACCATGTCATGTTGTTGCACACGTTAATGAGATCCAGAGAGCGAGTTAATCTGGTTTCATTGCTCTCTTGCACTGGCCTCAATCTTCCTTACAGAGCAGACGACGTCAACACACACCTGTGACCCTGCTTCACTCTAAATATCTTCTGTTATTCATTCAAATAGTTTACTTTTAAGAACATGAGTAACTATCTCACAATTTTTAAAAACAAGAGAAAAAAAGAGTCAGAGATGAATGGAGGGTATTTTAAGTATTTTTTTATTGACTATGGATTTATAGACTTCGTTTGTAAGGAAGGTTATTCATTAGCTCACCAGACATCAGAATTATCTAGTGTAGTGTAACAGACATGCTCGTTTTGAGGTTACATGTCTTAAGAGAGCTGTTGACAAAAGCTCATGTGACATGTGCTTTGAATCTTGCTCACAGTACAGTGGAATAAGACTGCTACTAAATATTCTATGAATTATACAAAATGATTATTTTATTCTTTGTAGACATATTTATAACATAATTTAACCCATACTAAATCTTGCCTATTTAAAAAAAAAAGGTTAAATATTTCATGCCATTATAGATTACCATTAAATTAGTTTTAGTACTTAATATTCTTTCCAAATGCATCTATTTAAGTAGTTTGATGAAAAAAAATATACTTTTCCTATTGCAACAGACTATATCACAGAAAAATGGCATTTTTTCCCCCCAATATAGAGCAGCCCTACTTTTCAGATATTAAAATACAACTCATTTCCATTGTGAAATGCAGAAGAGAAGCAGAATTGTTGGGCAGTTCAGAACTAAGCTGGGTGAAAATTCTGGCTGAGCTGGTCAAGAGAACGGCTCATATATTTTATTCTTTGTAGACATATTTATAACATAATTTAACCCATACTAAATCTTGCCTATTTAAAAAAAAAGGTTAAATATTTCATGCCATTATAGATTACCATTAAATTAGTTTTAGTACTTAATATATTTTCTGTGTATTTCCTTGAATTGAATTGATGTGTAAATAGTGTCAGCAAAATTACAGCCAGAGGTTACAAATCAAGGTGGGTAAATCTCACCTGGTGGGTTTCTCTTTAATCAAGGAAATCCCAGAAGATTTATTTCCACAATATTCTATGAATTATACAAAATGATTATTTTATTCTTTGTAGACATATTTATAACATAATTTAACCCATACTAAATCTTGCCTATTTAAAAAAAAAAGGTTAAATATTTCATGCCATTATAGATTACCATTAAATTAGTTTTAGTACTTAATATATTTTCTGTGTATTTCCTTGAATTGAATTGATGTGTAAATAGTGTCAGCAAAATTACAGCCAGAGGTTACAAATCAAGGTGGGTAAATCTCACCTGGTGGGTTTCTCTTTAATCAAGGAAATCCCAGAAGATTTATTTCCACAACATATCACCCAAAGGAATGTATCCGCCTGGTGTACCCCATCGGTGCTTGAGTTAGTCAATGCTAATAGTAGAAATAGTAGAAATGGAAATAAATCAGCTTGTGAGGACACAAAGAAAGCATAGTCACATGCTTCCCCATGTCCCCCGAGAAACCTTCAATGTCCTGAGCGAAAATCCACTATTTTCATTCAAAAATAAGAGCAGACCTCGTGTCAAACTCCCGAGGCCTTCAGTAGGTGTGTTTGTTTCTCTGCGTCTTAACAGTCTTCATCTGTGTAGCTGAATTAAGTGAACAAGCGCTGAAGGGATTAGGGTAATAGCTTGATGCGACTTGACTGGACTTTGTATAGGAAATGGCACTTTCAAAGGAAGCAGATGGAGAAGTCTGGAGGATATTGCTGTGTATAGTACATCATATGTAATAAATCCAAAATAATTTGAGGGGAGAGCATTTCTTTGAATGATTTTGACATGTGCACGAGATCCAGAAAGCCCTCAATAATTACAATGAACACTTATTATTTTAATATATTGTAATATAGAGGTCTGGGAAGGAGATCTGTTATTAAGAAGAATCAGATCTACATTCAATTCCATTCAGTACAGTCAGTTTATTTGTGTATTGCATGTATAAAAGGGAGAATCCATCATACATGCTTTTAACGTATAAGCCATGTTTTATAAACATTTAATATTGCATGCAATAATATATTACAGACGTATACATTTGTGTGTTGACAAAACAAAGCAAAAACTTATTTCTAAAATGTAAGTCACTTAATATTAACTTCTTGTTTATTGAACAGTTATTAAAATCAGTGATATATTTGCAGTCATGCTGATATTTGAAAAAATGTTTTTTAGAATGATTCTTTCCAAATGCATCTATTTAAGTAGTTTGATGAAAAAAAATATACTTTTCCTATTGCAACAGGCTATATCACAGAAAAATGGCATTTTTTCCCCCAATATCGAGCAGCCCTACTTTTCAGATATTAAAATACAACTAATTTCCATTGTGAAATGCAGAAGAGAAGCAGAATTGTTGGGCAGTTCAGAACTAAGCTGGGTGAAAATTCTGGCTGAGCTGGTCAAGAGAACGGCTCATTCCATCACACACACATCTGTGAACAGAAAGGAAAGACCATTAACTGTATTTATGAAGAAAATCTGAAAAAGATAATGTCATTAAGACAGAACAGTCACAGTTCCTTCACTAATGATTGCAAGAGACAGAAGTTTCCAAAGCATAGAAAAGACATCCGACCTAGTTATTCACACCAATTCCTGTGCTTGCTCCTTGCAACAGCTGACGGACTGATGTCAACTGAGTGTTGCAAAATCCCTTAATGCCAAAATGATATCAGAGAAGCTATAGCAACCTCTTACATTAAGACAGAAATGTTCTTCATTCAACAAAAACACTTATGTTACCAAACCAAACAATTAGACTTCATGAAAGGTTACCACATGACATGATGGTGGTAACATATGTAAAGTGAATCTTGAGCAGCATATGTTTTATGTAAATGTGTATTACAAGTGTATTTGATGTTTTAAAATTTGTTTTAAAAATCATGTAGTGTTATGGTTTGTTCTTACATCTCTGACAACTGTTGTGTACTTCTCAGGAGTGCCGGCACTCATGACGGTTGTATAAACAGTGATCCTGGAAGGAAGATCATACTCGCATTAAAAAGCTTTATTACAGAAAGTGAGCTGAAGACACCTCTTTCACAAACACTTAACCACCCCAAAACCTTAAACTAATGCACATACATCAGTGTTCAAACTGTACTAAAGCTCTTGGGGGTCCCATGTTTTTCTAACCTAACAGTGGTACTTGCATTTGTTCAATATATTCAATTGCAGTAATGTAACATTACCATTCAAATGAAACCAGTACCAATAAAAACATTTATGCACTGGAGAGGTGGCAAAGATGAAATAGTTGTTAAGGAAATAGAACAAAATAGACAATATTGTTTCTAAAAATGTAGGTCACTTCAAATTAGTTTCTTGTTTACAGAAAAGTTGTATAAAACCAATATCACATTTATATTCATGCTGATTTTCAGGAAAAATAGTACTCCGATACATAAATAGATATATAGATGAGTTAAGAATCATTGTTGAGTTGTTGGGTGCCAGACATGAAAGAGGGTGAGAGTTCAACAGAGATCAATGCTTGGACTGTTCTGATTTACAGCTGAGTGGCTTAAACAATTGAGTCTCTGTGAAGCTGTAAGTGTGAATAGTAGTGTGAAAAGTCTTCACATGACTGGTTTCTGCAAACTCTCCAGGAAAATCCTAAATTCTGCACTGTATGGTTAGATTCTAATATTATAACTTCAATGAGGAAGTAGGATTAGATTTGTACTACTGGTTACCACATACGAGAAATGAGCACTCTATAACTCTATGTGAGGCCGTTACACAACCATAAAATATCATGCGATAGGTGAAATGCTGCATTACTGCCCTCCTTACCAATTACATACTGGATTCATGGATAAAACCTGTAACAATGAAAATGAATTAGTCAATAAATTATGTAATAGGAGTGCATGCTTTCTCAAACACAAGGGAAATCTCATTAAAGAAAAATCTTCAGTCCTTTTTTAATATCCAAATCCAGAAATTACTTGTATACTGAAAACATTTAAAATTACGATAATATGATAGATTTTGTAGTACATTAACAATGTGGGACAGAAATAAATGCCATAATCTATGACAATAATAGGCAGCCCAAAGATGAAGAGCTTGAAAAGAGTCCGCACATTCAAACATTAAAGCATCACAAGCGAGATGAGAACGATATATGCAATTTACTGAATAAAACAAGGCAAACGTTTCGGTCACATGTTGACCATTTTCAATGCCAAGCTAACAGTGTTAGAACTAGAAGCCATAGGCAGCCAAAATGGATTTGTTCATATACCTTATACAGAATATCGAGCAGCCCTACTTTTCAGATATTAAAATACAACTAATTTCCATTGTGAAATGCAGAAGAGAAGCAGAATTTGTTGGGCAGTTCAGAACTAAGCTGGGTGAAAATTCTGGCTGAGCTGGTCAAGAGAACGGCTCATTCCATCACACACACATCTGTGAACAGAAAGGAAAGACCATTAACTGTATTTATGAAGAAAATCTGGTAAATTAAAACCACACAAAATCCACTAGACAATCTCTTTTTAAAAATCAACCTACTGCGTTCGTTGCCAGACACTGTAAACTTGTTGGGGCTTTGTCCCGTCCACAGCCCAACATAACCAGCAAAACTGGTTCCTCTGTATGCCACCTGGAGAGAAACTTCTTTCAGATTCAAGAGTATAATGTAATGTAATATAGTATTATATAATAATCACTATTACCTTTCCATTTTTAATAAAAAGTACGTCTAGAGTTCAAAAAACAACTGCTTTGTGCGTTACCATCTGCGCCACTGAGGCTGACGGTTAAGTGAAGTCTTTTTGCAGTGTTGTGTAACACTACCACGTGTTGGTAGGCGAAGTTAGCGTAAGTAGCCTCTGCCAAAATGAAAACAAAATAATGATTAAAAATAGCCTACAGGAGCGTTTTATTTTCATGAGAGGGCAATCGCACAGTGCGCTAGATGACATGCGTTATGTCACTGTTTTCTTAGGTGTTTTGTGTGTTGACGACAGGATTAAATGCTTCATTTGGTGATGCTCACATGCTTCAGATCATTTACAAATATCTTCCCTAGGCTAAAAACACACTTTCTGTTTGAATGTGTCCGCAGAGGCATTATGTTGTTGTCGTTGAGGAGGAGTCGTGCAATAACAAGTGTCATTTCCGGACATTTGGTAAGCTATATCACAAGCAGAAGATAGTTCAAACAAAACTAACTTTTCGCGACGTTCTACGCAAATTCCTGTAAGAAACCCTATTCATATTTTAGCCCTTTTTCTGGGGTTTTGTGCAAACGATTGTGACTATGTTATGGCAGCACATTTTCTTGTTTAGCAGGAATAGAAGGTTCTGTCCGGATTAATCATGAAGATTGCAGTAGTTGGCGCGACTGGTCAAACCGGGCAGCAGCTGGTGAATCAGGCTCTTCAGCAAGGACACTCCGTCACTGCCCTCGTCAGAAACCCGGGAAAACTAACGGTAACGCACGAGAACCTCAAGGTAAATATTACCGTAGTAGGAAAGTTTAAGCTCAAAGTCACGTATTGTTATTCTTTTTGAAAATGCATGGTGAAATTATGAAATACTTAAATTTATACTGTTACATTGTACATGAATTTGCTCCCAGGTGTAATGGGTTGGACTGCAGATTCACAATAACATAGGCTATGCATCTAAATTCATTTTTCCAAGGTCCTTCATGACAAAATTAATATTTTTTGTTAAGTATGAGTATAATAGTCTGAGCTATTCATTAGCTCTTATTTTCTTTCTTATCTAGTTGACTCAAGTCTGCACAATGCTTAAATGACTATTTAGTTTAGGATTGGAATAAAATGAAAGAGTTCTTAATCACCAAGGTGAAAATGTTAACGTTTTAATGCATAACTTATATGCAAGTTTTTGTTTTATCTTTTATTTTAGTTGTTATATGAGTTTTTGTACAGTGTCACCGAGGAAGACGGCTAAAATTTAGCATAACGGTCACAAGGGTGGCATAAAATCTTAATGTGTTTCATTTATGGGCTGATATCATCACATGATTTGCTTGCCCCACATTTTTTTGTGCAGGAAGTAAAGATTTTGAAGGACAGTTATACAGTTACAGTCAGGGCCGTTTCTAGGCATAGGCGGTCGCCTAGAGCGCCACCAGCTGAAGGGGCGCCAATGAGCGCACGTACTGGCACTTTTAGCAGGGTTGTGATAAAGAGTGGCACGGTCACCCTGAAATATGACTGCCGCCCCACTGGATCCCCCAACATTATTGGGTTAGAGTGTCCGGACTAATGGCATGACCCGGTCGATCCTTTCCGTCATCTGTTTTACATGCTCGATGACAGAGCGATGGGCTGCCGGCTGCAAATCAAAATGTAATAAAATTAATTTATGTGTAAGTTATGTGCAATGTCTTAGCCACTAGGGATTGTTACATAGGGCTATACAGGCATCTAGTGGCAACACAATGATATTACAGATACTAAATTGTGCAAAATGTTTATCTTAACAGTCAATTTACAAATAATGCATTCAGATTTGTGGAACTCAATGCACTGAATCTCCACAAATTGGCTAGAAATGGCCCTGGTTACAGTAATGCCAAATAATGATAGGTGGCAGTACAATGTAGATAATGTTTAACGTGTTCCAGTTGTAACCTTTTGTGCGTTATGGAAGAAAGAAACACACTGATGCAGGTCACCATCAACGAATGTATTAGTGTTAAAGGAAGGTGCAACAAAACGATAGATAGTACAATGTGTTTTTCCCAGCATATACACAGGAGTTCAGGGGCAGAGGAAACCCCGAATCAGGTCTTAAAGGGACAAACACCCAGATCATTACACAGTCCAGATGATGCACATTTTATCTCTTAGATTTTCAGTATTCATTTAGTAGCTACCACTAGCATGCAGCCTCATAACCTTGTACTGTTTAACCGCGTGTCTTCGTGTGATAGGTGGTTGAAGCAGACATTTTCTCAGAAGACAGCCTGAAACTGCACTTCAAGGGTCAGGATGCTGTGTTGTCCTGTCTTGGCTTTCCAATCTCATTTTTTTATGGAGTCCCTGGCTACACTCAGTCTATGAAGGCAGCATTAAATGCTATGCGTGAAGTCAAAGTCAATCGAATCATTACCATGACCTCATGGTACACTGACCGTAAGTGCTGTTATTATGGATAGGCATACAAAATCGAAAGGTCTTTACCACACAGTATTTTTGGTCTCATCATTTGTCTGGTGTAGTAATTGGATTGCTATGACACTCTTCACAGCAAATTCAGGCTCCAATTCTTCCTTTCTCATCCGCTTCATGTTGCTTCCTATGATCAGAAGTGTTCTGAACAACATGTATGAAATGGAAAACTTTCTTAAGCAGACTGACGACATCAACTGGACTGTTGTCCGGCCGCCTGGTCTCAAGAATACACCAACAACAGGTGAGATTTATTAATAAAACATCCAATTAAATTTTATTACATATTTTATTTTTTTCATATTAGGTAAAATACAATACATTTGAGTGCTTATGCAAAATGCTTAATAACAAATAAATCATTATTGGAAGTTTGCTTTTGCTGCAAAGCCATATACGTAGATTACCACAAATTTGAGTACTTTTAAATTTGTGGTAATTTGTCTTGTTGTTTTCAAAGCCAATGAGTTCCTCACTCATGAAGGTTATTATGTCCCTGATGAAAATGGTCTGCCAATCGGCCAGTCTGTCAAGAGGAGATGTGGCTCGTTTCATGCTCTCTCTACTCAATAACAATGCTTGGATGAAGAAAGCTGTTGCCATCATCACCAAATGAGTTTGCACTTCACTTTTATCATTACATTTATATCATTTGCCAAAGAGCATTTAATTGTTTCATTCAAATTGATCAAACATTTTACATTTGAACTTACAGTACTTATTCAGTACGTCTGGCTTTATGTCACACACAGCAGTTTGCAAAGATGGTCAGACTAGCAAATAATATCCTACTGAAATGTTTGTCATATACATATATTTTTCATTACTACTTTAGTTTTAAAAGGATTTTAAGGGGTTTCACAATACCAAAGAAAGATTAAGAGAATTACAAGAAAATATAATTCATAAAACCTTTTGTTGCCCATTGTTTGGGACATTTTGTGATGGGTATTGAAATGAAAATGAAGAGCAAAGAAATGGCAATTAGCTGCATGTGCTCTTTTCTTCTTAGATATACTGTATATGAAATGTGAAGTTAAATGTAAACAGCCGTAGTTTTAACAAGGAGACTTACTCATTTATAATCATTATTAGTTTACTAATGTCAAGCCTGCATGCACATTTGTTTATGTTGATTTCCTGCATAACACAAAACACATCAATCCCTATCTCTTGTTGTGATGTCCTTTCCAACTTGTCTTATTAAGATTTTCCACAATATATTACTGACAAAACATTACAAACATCCTTAGGAAAAGTTTCTTGACCTTCTAAGCTATAATCTTGTCTAACAGTATATTTTGCATGCACTTCAGAAGGTCTGTTGTTACTGATTTTTGTTTTATTTATTTTTTTTACTTTTCTTTTATATTTTATGTTCATTTATGTATTACATATCTATAGACTTTTTTACAATACACTATATTCAGATTTTACAGTTTATATGGATTTTATGCAGTTACACTACATGAATATGTGGATGTTCAGGTTAAAATTATAGCTATATTTGAATGTTAAATAGTACATCAGCACACAGATTTTGGCCTACCATTAAGCATATAGTTGTAATCTATGTATAAAAAATGTAAAAATGCTTTAGAGCAGTGATGGGCAAACTTGGCCCTTCCAGGCCACTTTCCTGCAGAGATTTGGTCCAACCCTGATATGACTCACCTGCCTGTAGCCTTCTAGTAGTCTTGAAGACAATGATTAGCTGGTTCCGGTGTGTTTGATTAGGGTTGAAGCTAAACTCTGAAGGAAAGTGGCCTGGAAGGGCCAAGTTTGCCCACCCCTGCTTTAGAGCATTAGAGAGGACCTGTAGTTCCTTACACAAACCACTAGAAGGCTCTTCACTGTGCTAGAAGCCACTGGATGTACTGGCTTGCATTTGGTGAAACAGCCAGTTCAGCATGGACACACAGAAATCCGATTTTTGGAACCAAATACTTGTTGAATGATGACCTTATCTGCCATTATTGCTGGTTGTTTGTTGTTGAGCAAGTGAATTAATTAAATTGTTCTTTAAGATGCAGTGTGCTATGAACTTTATGCAACTGGTGTGAATCGAGTGTCTTATGACCACATGAGCGCAGTGTTGCACTGTTTTTAATAAACCACTTGTATACCCTGCCTATACCTTGAGAATATATGCCATCAAGTCCTACATTAAGTGTCATAAGCTGATGGAATGAATAATGGGCAATAAAATTAAGAAAAGCTCAGTTTTTTTGTTATTCATATATTGACAATAAAGGTATGATTAAAAAAAAGCAGAGGAAGAAAAGCTTTTACATTTTATCAGAGCAGCCTGAATATTCTGCATTTCTGCAAAAGATTTACATTTTTGTTGCATGAAAGTAAAAAAAAAAAACCTACAGGTTTCAAACGACACGAAAATAAATGATGACTAAATTTTCATTTTAGGGTCAACTATCCCTTTAAGACTGGTGTAAGACTTGATTCGGTAAATAGGTATGTGGTAATTTTGTAAGTAAATGAGCTAAATCCAAAACCAATGAAAGTCATTTTTGGGGATAAAGTTTTTAAGCTGGCCAGGCTATGTTGCAAGAGATAAAGGCAACCAGCTCACTCCCATGAGGGGACATTCCAGAGCCAGTCTGATCAGTTACTAAAACTGCTCGGGTCAGACGGATGAAATACACAACCTTTGAGCTAATTTGTATTATATTAGTATTAAATTCATTTAGAGCACAAAGACGTAAGACAGTGAGAATGGATGTAGTTGATTCTTGTGTTTAGATCAAAGTCCAGTTTCTGATATCATCTACTGGCCAGAGATTATAGTGAAGGAAAATGGTTAATTTCCAGCACTTTTATTACAGGTGAAGTTATGCAAGGTGAACTGATGACTTCATTTGATTGGACTTTGTCCTTAATGGACAGATATCATGTTTGATAATCAGTAGAGCAATGACCAGGCTGTTGAGAAAAATTATTAATGTGATGAATTAATGTTGAATGGATAAGTTGAATAATTGGGGGACATGAGAATTATTTACATTTACATATAAAAAATATTGAGGGAAAAAATAAGGTTACTAAAGCACAATACCATTCCCAAGCCTTACAGCACATTATTCAATTTTGAAAGTTTATTATTTTATTTACCAGCCAGGGCAATGTATATTAATCTGAATATTTGAATAATTCTTTTGAAAAGAATATTAAAATGTTGTTACACCTGCCAGGTACAAAATTAACTTTGATAAAAAAATTAATTAAAATGTTTAGCTTAAAAAGTGCTTGATGCTTTTGCCATGTGCATCTGATGGGCCCTTTCTAAATAAATGGTCACATGACAAAGATTATGCACTAATACACATCTTACCCAGCTTTTTAAGGACAGGCGATTCCCTTTTGCACTGAGACTTCCAAAGCGTTTTTACATTTACATTTATTCTTCATTTAGCAGACACTTTTATCCAAGGTGTTTTAAAAATTAGGAATACATCAAGTGATTCATCTTAAAGAGGCAATAAACACAAATATTAGAGGGGGGGATTAATGAACAGTGAAAAGAAGAAGATTGTTTTCTTTTTCAGCTGAATGTAGTTAGGTAGTTACATAAAAATAAGAATGCTGTACATACTATAGGCAGAATAATGCCTATGAGCTGTAAATTTACTTGTATATCCTAAAATCTAATCTCTCAGCTACTTCACATATCGTCTGTATCAGAAGAAATACTTACAGTTCATTGGCTTCTACAGCTGCATGTAACACCAGACATGGTCAATTATTATAAAAGAACTTCCAACAATTGGTAATGCAGAACACAAAACAGATCAGTCTCAATGAAACTGTCTGAAAAAGTGAACAAAAGAAGACGCTTTTATGAAGGGATGAAGTTTCTTGCTTGCGTTTCTGCATTACTTCAAAACTGGTTCGGGAACACAATATAAACAATACCTGGGGGGCGCGGTGGAGTTAAACCACAGTGCCTATAGTGTTGTACCTTATCAGAGAGATGATTTGTTTTGTTTGGGAACAGACGCACACAGGCAGACACAAACATACTTTTTATAAAAAAAAGTAATTGCAGCTTTAAATCTCCCTTTTTTTTCAGAATTGCAAAAATAAATAGAATTCTGAGAAAAAAATTCAGAATTCTGAGTTTTTATCTCACAATTCAGTTTTTTTTTACTCAGAGACAGTTTAAGAGTTAACTCTCAATTCTGACTTATTTCTCCGAATTGTGAGTTAATATCTCGCAATTCTGAGTTTGTCGCACAATTCAGAACTGTCTCAATTACTTTTACCATAGGAAAGTCATATATAAAAGGAACCAAACAAATACGTACAAATGCATACTTTACTCGTGGAGCTCTAATGTATTATTTATTAATATATTCCAGCATATAATCTCCACTCTTATAAATATTCAATGTGCTGGGTGAAATTTGAACAGCAAGAGAACAAACAACTGTCACACGTTTCTTTACAGTTATGCTGTAACTGTTTGAAGTACCAACAATACTCGGTATGCAAGCAACAGTATTATCCTGTACAGATCATGTGAGACTCAGTCTAAACCTATTTCTATTTAGACAAATTGACTTCATATGCCGGTTTTAACAACAGTAATACGCACAGTAATATCACTTACAATCAACTCCAATTTCATATATTGTACAGAAAACACAGAACCAGTTATAATGACAAATAGATAGATATAAAACTGATTAATTGCAACTTTGTAGAAGCCAATAAATCTATTGGTATAAAATAATGTAAAGTCTGACTTAGGCCAATGAGATGTGTTATAATAGTGAGGTCCATTGGAAGCCCTGGAGTGAGCAAAATACAGATTACTGATCAATGGCAAAATAATATGATCCCAGTGTAGTCAGCCATTTAATTCCCACCGTTTCATTTGGGTTCTTCTGTTATTCACCATAAAATTTGTTTATATCTTCTTGATACATTTTACTGACAACAGGCCTTTTGAGCTTCATGGTTGGACCTGAGAAAAACAAAAAAATTCACATTCACATCTAATCGATCCATCAGCCTGTTTACTATAATTATGCGTTTAGGAATGCGGTTAGGCAAATATACGTTCAGTATGTTCAGTATGTTGAAGCCAGACCTTTCATCAAAACATGTGAGACCTATTGACACAAATGCTTCTCATAGTTGTCTGTTACACTGACAGATACAAGTACTTTTGCAGCATTTTACAAAAATATAATAATCACGGACATCCATGCATTAGATTCAGTTTGTCAATAAACTCACTTGTTCTGTTTAATATCCTTGTCTATATAAAGAAATAACACTCACCAAGTTCTCCGCCAGATATGGAGAAGTCTCGTGGAAGGATGGTCCACTTCTGGACTCTCTGGGCATTGGATGTGGCTTTGGCATTTACGCGGTCTATGCCTTCCTGGATGACTTTGTAAATGGCTGGCTCTGTTTTGTTGATGATTTCTGAGACTTTGCTGGCAATTACACCATGTTGCCGACAAAACTCCACCGCTAATGGGGTCAGTTCATCTGTGGGGTCTCCATTGTCATCAATGTTACACTAAAAATAAAAGAAAATGAACAACATTCATTCTGAAAAATGGCACATTAGCAAAGTTTTTTGGTGGTATAAATGTTAACAATTTGGTCAAATGTGTACATTTAATGGTCTCATTAAAAGAATAGTTCACACAAAAATGAAAATATGCTTAAAAATACTCACCCTCAGGCCATCCAAAGTATAGGGGAGGTTGTTTCCTCATAGGAACAGATTTGGAGAAATTTAGCATTACATCACTTGCTCACCAATGGATCTTCTGTTATCCTTAAGTGTAATGCTACATTTCTCCAAATCCAAAATGAAGAAACGAGCTCCTGAGGGTGAGTGCATTTTCAATTTTAATTTTTTTGGTCAACTATTCTTTTAAGTAAATGTAGACTCACCTTGAGTGTGAGTAGCATAGAGAGAAACTTCTTTTTGTCTCCAACCAGCATGGCATTGCTGATGATTGACACCTCCTCCTTTAGGGCATCCTCAGTAGGGACGGGAGGTACATTTTCTCCACCAGCAGTAATGATTAATTCTGCAAGAATAAGGTGATTAGATATACACATGTATAAATGAATTTTTGGTTGTCACACTATATGCATTTATCTTAGATACATTTCTGCTCACAGTAATATGAGAGTTGTTCAAAGGTAGAGAAAGCAACAATCTACCAATTACCCAAAGAAATCTACACCAATCAGAGAATCACAGTAAGCAAATTGTACCAAAAGAGCTCTTTAGTGCCCGCTCTGCCATGAAGGACCTCAACTGACATACAACTGCAATTGCATATACAGTACATAATCAACAACTTTAAATCAATAGTTTTACATTTACCCATCATTTTCATTTTGAATGTTTTGTTCACTCAAATACCTTTTTCTTCAAATGAAAATTTGTAATGTTGTGATTCACCTCATTACTGGTTGGTTTGGGTTATGGCTTATAACTCTTTAACAAAGACTTTATTTATGTCCCTACGGGAAAAATACCTCTGGAACCAAATTTGCTAAAAACGTTGGTGGGCACTGTTGCACCCTTATGTTACAAATGTGAAAATCTCCACTTCTGTATTTCTACCTTTTATTCTGCCGGTGATGTACAGGAAGTCATCTTTGTCGTGTTTGCCCAGGTCTCCTGAGTGAAGCCACCCTTCTGCATCCAGTGCCTCCTCAATCTTGTCTGGCATGTTCAGGTATCCCATAAACACATGCCTCCCCCAGAAACAGATCTCACCGTTCCCATCAGTATCCGGCTTGTCTAACTTAGTTTTGCAGCCAGTCAACACTTTACCACAACTGAAGGAGAACAAAACATGATAGAGCTTTTTTCAGAAGTAACCAATGACTTTCAACCAATAGTCATTCTTAGTGGATGTTTGAAGTCAAGTTCACACGAGTGGAGTTCATCACATTAACATGGACATTTTGGAGGAATGTGTCTAACTTTTTCGTGGTCTTGTTTGAAGAGTAAGGAGATTTTCACTCTTTCTTTTCCAGCTCATACACTGTGAAATAAATTGGCATTTTCTATAAAATCCTCTCAATGTATGGACACTTTTGGCCTAAAGACTTTATTTGCTTTGGCTTTTGATTAATTCTGAATTTTGTGAATGATACGACTTTTTTGTGAAATTTGTTTTTAATATTATTTTAACAGTAACTACGTTTACATGGACATCAGTAATCTAATTATTTACCTTATTCTGAATAAGACAATATTACGATTAAGGTGTTAACATGAGTGGCTTTTAGAATATTCCTTTCATGTTCCCGTTTTACATGTTATAGAACATAGATCGATTAATGGCACACATGATTACGTCCCCTCCGGAATTTCACGTATAAACGTATAGTTCGTCTTCATTATGATGCCATATGTTCATGCTATTACAGTTTTTTTTTAATAGCATTTTTGTGTGCTTTCTGTCATATGGAAAAAAATAATATGGAAGTCAATGGCTACTGTCAACTGTTTGGTTGCCAACATTCTTCAAAATATCTTCTTTTGTGTTCAACAGAAGAAAGAATCTCATACAGGTTTGAAACAACTTGAGGGTGATGACAGATTTTTCCATTTTGGGTCAACTATCCCTTTAAGTTTCAAATTAGTTTTTAGGGCCACTGTAACTACAAAACCAAACAATGCCTTAGAATCATTTAAAGGTATAGTTCGTCTAAAGTTAAAATTCTGTTAGTTAGCTATTATTCAAAAGCATGTCATTCCAAACCCACATGCCATCTTTTTCCCATATGAACGCAAAAATTTGTTCTTTGAGGTGAAGTGAGTATAACAACAAAAATTCCTTTAAAACATCTATGTAATTTCAAATACAGCAGATATGTTAATATATAAATCACATCACGTCTCTGACCTCATAATGCGATAACCCTCAGCCCAGGAGATGGTGTGAGGTCCAGTGCTCTCGCTCATGCCGTACAGCTCAAAGGCAGTGATGTAAAGGCTCATGAAGTACTCCAGTGTGTCTTTGGTGATGGGAGCTGCACCTGTGTAACAGGCCTTACAGCGGTCAAGACCCAGAGCTTTTCTTACGTTCTTGAAAACCAGGGCATTCGCCAACGTGAAGCCCCACGGCACTGAGGAATCACTGTAAAGAAATAAAATGAACTCTGGGATTCTTTCAGATGATTCAATTTATAATTGAATCCATGGTTCTTTTAAAACGCACCCATTCATGGCATTATAGCTAGCTTGAAGTCCGATCCCCTTGGCCCAGTCTGCAATCTTCTTCTTCGTGACGGACGACTTCGCACCAACAGATTTCATTGCTTCCTGCATTTTTTCCCACACTCGGGGAACTCCCAAGAAGCTCGTGGGACGCACCTCTCTCAGAGTGTTGGCCAAGGAGCCCTACAGTGATTTGAACAAAGACACTGCTAGTTAAGAAAATAAAAAAAAAAGAAATATTTTCCAAAAGTAAACAGTGTAAGCATCTTAAAATTCAGCATAAAAGATGGATTTTAACCTTCAGGGCATCTGGCTCGGCGAAATTGGTTATGGCGGCAAACCTCATGCAGATCCACATGTCTTGGACCTGGGCTGCCACGTGACTCAAGGGCAAGTAGCTCACGATTTCCTCCTCAGACATCTTCAGACTGGTCATGAGACCTGCTGCAGTGGCTGTCCAAGTGATCTGGACAGAGGAGGGATGAATTTAAGAGACAGCACTACTTATCCCATCAAAATGAAAAGAATCACACTGGTTTTACATTTACATTACATTTACATTTATGCATTTAGCAGACGCTTTTATCCAAAGCGACTTACAGTGCATTCAGGCTATACATTTTTTTTTTATTACCAGTATGTTTTATATGTGATTAATTAAATTTGGCATTGACGTAAGTGCTGAGCTAGTCGCTTTATGTGACACTTTAAGTGGTACTCACATTATCATGGCTGAGCATGACCCCTTTGGGATTCCCTGTGGTGCCTGATGTGTAGATTAATGTGCAGCACTCGTTGGCCTTTTGACTGTCTATCAGCACATCCAGCTCAACATCAGGGACACTCTCTCCCAACTTCATAAATTCAGCCCACTGAGAGAACATCAAATTGAAGCATATATCAGGAGCACCGTTTGATTAGTAGACATACTGTGCAAATACATTGCTGTTTACATTCATTTTCCTTGACTGGCTTTTTGTGAAGTAAAAAAACTACATTCTGATACTTCCTCATTCGGGAACAAACATTACTTACCTATAATTATCAGGGAACCTGCCTTATCTGTATTTTCTTACATGTATATGTTTTGTGCAACCATTTGGCATTCAGAAGTTTTTTTTTGGCAAAAACTTACTGTATATACATTGGGTAACTTCTGCTCCAGTTCACCCTTGTACTGAACAATAGCCTTCAAATGTGGCAGCTGATCTCTGACCTGTGAGGACAGTGAAAGAAAACTGATTAGTATTTTATAAGATTCAGTAATTTATATACATATTACTGGTCTTTGTTCATTAATGTTCATAATAATAATACATTAAGGTTAATATTTAATACTTTAAAAATAGTATTAATTCACAGACTTTTCACTGACTAACATCAGTGAGGATTAATAAATGCTTCAAAAGTATTGTTCACTGTTATTTCATGTTAGCTATTGAAATAACTAATGTGAACATTCAGAAACTTTTAAAGTGTTACAGAAGTTTTTTTTACGTTTTTTTACGTTTTTGTACGTCATGCAGGAAAACATTAATATGTTATATTTTCTAACAAGATCACGCTTGTTCATAATAGCACTCATATCTGAAGGAAGTGACATATTTAGTGGGATTTTTTTTTTTACAGGTGGTGTAATGGATAAATTATTAAACTATTTTAACTCACTGTTCCACACTCTATGCCTAATTTTTAAATCTAATTATTTTATTGAAGTATTAAATCAGTTATCTATTAAGTATCTTGAATTTTGTTGAATTTTTATATCTTTCCAACTTTTAATTTTTGTTATTAAAAGAATATTATTATGCCTCTGTACTAGCAATTCTGGAATTTTTTATTGCATCACTTCTCATGTTCATGTCTTTCTAGGATGAATCTTGCATTAATAACCTACTAAATGAAAATGGTTCATTTTTAAACTACCTGGAGGATTTTGATCAGTTGTTTGTTGTTTTCGACCACCAGAACATTAGCTTCACAGTTATCAGCGACATACTGGCAGGCCTCTGGAGAGTTAGTTGTGTAGACTCCAGTGGCCAGTCCCCTGTGACAAAACAAGATATGTGTTCAGAAATCCAGACTAACAGATCCCACATTCCATGAAAACTTTTTCTGACGTCTTTTCCTCATTCTCTAACTTCATGTAGATTAACCTTTAACAGAGATTAACTTTTAAATGCATTTTCAGTCAATACCCTGCTAGGATACATCCAACGTCTGCTATAAACCATTCAGGAGAATTGAAGCCCAGAATGCCGACCCCATGGAATCGCTCCAGGCCAAGCTAGAGTACACAAAGAGCACAATGACTGAATATGAAAACACAATTCTTCACCTAGAGCTGTTTGGAGCTTTGATACAATAATGAAGCTAGAGTTGTAAAAGTTTTGAATCCTTAATTCCTTAAGCCAATAGTTTGATCATTTCACAAATGATATAAAAAAAAACATATGACAAATATGCTAGATAAACTTCTAGATTAAAAAAATAGAATGTTTGTGTTTTTAAAGATCCAACAAACATAGTAAATATTATTTACACCACATCACATTCCATGCATGAAGTAAACAGCTATCAAGTATCACATAACAATCCATTGCATACACTCTCAGAAATAAAGGTACGAAAGCTGTCACTGGGGAAGTGCCTTTTCAAAAGGTACACCTTTGTACCTAAAGGCTCCATATTAGTACCTAAAAGGTGTATCTTTTGAAAAAGTACCACCCCAGTGACAGTGTACCTTTTTTATTGAAAGTGTACACTTTAAAAAATATATTTTTTGAAGCATTTGAAATTCATTCGTACCTTCAGAAAGCTTTTGGCTGCTGCTCTTGCATGTTGATAGTACTCCTTATAGGTCAGAGTGACCCATGTTCCATCCTTCTTTCCACGGAGGGCAGGGTAGTCTCCGTACTTCTGCACTGTAGCCAGGAACATCTGATGGATCGTCATTGGAGGTTCTGAGCCGAGTCCCGATGTCTCCATCCTCAGTTTGACAGGCTTGTTTTTGACTGTGCTCCACAGGTCCTGGGCTGGAGCGAGACGCACACCTCCAGTCGTCAATGGTATAGCAGGGTCATTGCCTTTTTGATCGGGACAGCAATGACACACAGGAGACATGATTATATTTCAAAAGTGCTTCTGAAAGGTATTGCAAATTTATAGATGAAGCTTCTGCATGCTCTTTAAGCAAGAAGAGATCAGTCCATTCAGGCACCTGCCCTCGTCTCCTGTCACACACTCAGAATAACACTGAGGAACAAACAGCTTATCAAGAGTGCAGAAATAGGTCAGGTTACTGACAGGATATGGTGTGTGTTTCTCACCAATCAGGTTCCACGTGTGAAACAGGTTAAAAAAAAAATAAATGAACAGAACAATTTCTAATAAAAGTTTCTATTATTACTAATTATTACTATGGTACATTTACATGTTGTGGGCCTCAAATCTACATACTGTACACTGAAAAAAAATGAGTCTAAAACAATTTTCACTCAGAAATTTCACAAATAATTACAAAGAAATTGAATTAAACATTACATTTTGAAGAAGAAAGACTGAAATAGTACTTTCTTGTAAAACACACTCCAATAAACTTTATGTAAAACTTTGAAAAATGTATTTTTTTCTGCTGCAGCTACATTTGTAAATTATATTATATTAATCTTTATGTTATATAATTCTTGTTTTATTAGTGTGTGTGTGTGTGTGTGTGTGTGCGCGCGTGCGTGTGTGTGTGTTTGTGAATAATCTATTTTAATTATTTGTCAGCAAGGAGAACATGACTGACATATACTGAATACTCTTCAGAATTTATGCAAAATAGTTGGATTTTTAATATGCAAACATATTGTGAACATTCATGTGAAGACTGTACCTGTGTTACTCTTCATTACAGAGAATGAACAATCTCCATTGGGTTGGTCTTTGGAGTCATGGAGTGCTACGGTCTGATATTCTTCAGTTTTAACAGAACTAGCAAGAAAAACAAATGAGACTTGATATCATAAAACATACATCAATAAAAAAAAATGACAATAAAAAAGGCAAATAATGAAGTACTACAATATTGGAGGAGGACAGATATGACATATCTCATTGATTAAGTCTACAAGTCTACATACCCTTCACTATCATTTCCAGAGACAGCAATTTCCTTGGAATCACTCTGTGATATACACTCATCGGCAGACATTGTACAGAGTCTTAAGATGACAACAAAAGAAAATATTATTACAAAAGCTTGAGTTCACAAAGTAGCGACCAAATACAATAATGAAAAGCTATAATATAAATTTAAATATTATATGTCTAATGTCTTATTCAGTCAAAAGACTCCAACACTAGTGGATTCAGAATGTCATTTATCTTTTATATGTACCCCCAGCTCTTGCAAAATACTAAGCAATATGTGCCAGTGGCTAGAATGCCAGATGATGAAAGCAGCAGACGAGAGGTTACTGTCAATGACTAACCTATCACCACCATTAGGAAATTCAGATTAAGGCAGTATTACGTTACATAGTCTGATGTGCAAATGTGCATATCTTTACATTTAGAATTATACATGAGAAGAAATACGTGTTTGCAAAGGTTTAGTCTTACAACATATGTGCATTTGAAGTTTGTATAAGTATGCCATCTAGAGGATGTCTAAGTAATTAATACATTTGGCATTTAATGGGATATAGTTCACCCAAAAATGAAAATTCTGTCATCATTTAGTCCCGCTCCGCTTCCAAACCTGTATGAATTTCTTTCTTCTGTTGAACACAAAAGAAGATATTTTGATATGAATGTCGGTAACCAAACAGTTGACGGTAACCTTTGACTTCAGTAGTTTTTTTTCCATACAATGGAAGTCAATGGCAACCAGCAACTGTTTAGTTACCAACATTCTTCAAGATATCTTCTTTTGTGTTCAACACCTGAAAGAAAATCATACAGGTTTGTAACGACTTCAGGGTGAGTAAAATGATGATGACAAATTTTTGGGTGAACTATTCCTTTAAGTTGAGTAGATTGGACATTGCATTTTATAAGACATATTTTATATATATATATATATATTTGTGATTGTGATATATTGGGCCGGTGAGCAAAAAACAAACAAACAAAACAAAACAAAAAACATTTTTTGGCATTTTTTTGAAATGTTACAATTCCATAACAGTTCATTTAAAGAAAATTAATAAAAGTTTATTTTTTTTCTTTTGGAAAATCCTGGAAATGATGCCTCAAGCAGAAGTTCATAACTTGACTACTCAAGATTGCAAAAGGACAAGGTTCATGATAATTACAACACAAGTGTGGCCACATCATGATCTGTGCCCAACTGAACTTGTCCACAGATGAGAAAAAAACTCTGAGAATGACACAGTTCATTACCGACAAGGACAATGAAATAGGCCTAACTAATCTTGTGAAATAATTTGATGGTTTTAAGGCATTGGATCCTAATCTGTACTTAAAGGTGTGGGAGTGGAGGTGTCAGGTTCAATATTCATTCAATCACATGGGCAGCTTTTCACAAAATACCAAGGTAATGTTCTACTGAATCAAAGCATTATGCATAAAAAAAATAAATAAAATAATCACAGGAAATGGAAATGCACTTGCTTGGAAAAAAGCTATCATGTTAATAATATGATCATACTGCAACAGTTCTATAACATATAATATTTAAAGTGACACATAACCAACTGATGACAAAGCAGGAGAAGAGAGATCCTTAATTTTGTTCTTTCAAGAGTATAACAGAGACTGGGGCTAGCTATCACACTTTTTTAATCCTGTGAATATTTCTTAGGTTGGGTTTCATTTTAAAGTCGATTTCTGTATAGGCACACGTTTTGACAAGAAAAAATATATTGGACATTTACACTGTTAATGCCCAGGAAAACAAAATATACACCACATATACAGTAGGCATACTGTCACACTATATGGGGTAAATCACAGTGGAAATCAATTATGTAACTAAAAACAATTAAGGATATAACAAACAGGTAAATAGGATACAAAATGTTGGCCCACAAATAATGTCATTAGAACATTTTATCTAGGCTATTTATAATATTTAAAAAGCACTTGACAACTTGCCTCAACCAGACATTTGAAAAATAGTCTACTTTATGAAAAATATAAATAAATAAAATAAAATCTACCTTGTGACAACTAGGCTATATTAAAACATGATGAATACATTTCACTCAAAATATCACGTTCAATTAAACACCTAAATATTAACCTGAATATTTACTAGAAACCTATACATTTGACCGTGACGGTTTAGCTCAAGGTCACTTACAGAATGAAAGGAAATGTCATTCGTATGATGAGTTTGCAAACATATTATCTTTATGACATAGGTTATACATTTACTAATGTTAAAAAAAAGCTATTAAAGTTGACTTACATGTTCGCCCGGGGGTTTTTTTTCCTGCCAGTGTTTGTTATGTTGAAGTCTTGGAAATTGTGTAGTTTCCGAGCAGGTATGGATGAAACACAGATTTTGCCCTGTGTACAACTACATATGTTTCTCAGGTGGAGTAAGAACTTAATAGTGCGTCTACTATTCCATTCAAACCCATTGCCTCACGGTACCATCATGTCACGTGACGTGCGGAGCAGGTGACAGGACTTCACACAGCTCGTGTCTGCGTTGGCATTTCCATTAGTAAACAAACGATTGTCACAGCACCATATAAAAATAAAAATAAATTATCAACGAAATTGCATGTTGACGTTTAGTGATGTTCTTTCTTTTTTAACAATACACACAAAACGTATGAATGTCTTTCACAGACTTAAATCGGAAATTAAAGAAATTTGATCATATCTGGCATGTCATGTAAATATTTTACAGCTGATATTTCAATAAAATTTGCATTCTAAAATAACTTCCTATTCAAGGTGCATTGTATGGCATTTGCACGAATGCTTGCAAGACAACAGCAGATTTCTGTATTAATATTCATTCATTCATGTTCGCAGACCTGCTTTTGATATTTCAGGTGATATTTATAGTGATAGTGAGACACGTTAAATTCAGAGTTGTTTATTGATCAACACGTTGTTCCTTAAGATTGTTACATAAGCTCCAAGGCCACAAATAGATAGTGTGAAAGAGCCGAGAGATTATGATTCCACCAAGTTTTCGAGCAGATAAGATAAAGCAAAACTCATTATTGATAAGACAGTTGTGGACATTTACCATTTTGCAACCTTCATCTAATAAAAATCCTTAACATATGCCAGATAAAATGACCATTATATATTTACCACAGTTCCAGAAATCCCAGTGTTTTGTTAAATTTAGATCGAATTAATGTTTTACTCTGTGTTAATATGTTTTAAACTAAATTATGAAAGGCTCAAAGTTGTTTGTTTAAAATATTAAGATTACTATTGTTCTGGATTACATTTTTTCTTCTAGTCAGCACAGACATGATTTGATGCCTGAACTGTACAGATGCTTCTGATGTTTCAGCAAATAGGATTAAAGTTCAGTTAATATAAACACTCACGAGTGACCCATAGAAACCGGCCCAGTGGCCACCAAGGTCACCCGATCACACCACCTGTCACCAGTTAATAGCTCTACAGGATGCCCTTAGCTGAGGCCAAACCAGGTCTATTACATGATTTCAGATTGTACGTTTTTATTTCAGCACGTCCTGAAATGTGTCTTCATGGTATAAACGCAGGGGTCCTTATTCATGGAACATGGGCGGAAGGAATTGTTGTGTACTCTAAATCATGTACAGTATACATTCATTTATATGTAAACAGTCCCATTTACTTGAATGCAACAATTTATGCAAGAATGTTCTTTGCAAGGAATTTGTTCTACTTGCATTTCATGATTAAAACCCATTGTGCATTTTCTTCCTATTTATATACTTCCTTCTTTTCAGTACATTTTTGCATATGCTGAACATGTAGTACCCATTGTGCCCATATTAACCTGTGAAACTTGCAAAACTCACCAGAACATTTTTATTACCCAGTGATTACAGTAAACAACAGTAAAGGTAACCCAACCCAGTTAAGTGCAGGTTACCCAACAGCTTGTTAACATCAACTGCAAAATAAAAACCTCGTAAAACTCTTTTAATGTAGAAAATAGTTCTACACTTTTCCCACTAACTCATTATTTGACAAATATTTTTTGATAATATCCAACAAATTTCCATTTTGTACTGTTTATCAGTTATGCTCATATCCTCCAAAAATGCAGAGCATTACTTCTTTTTCTGACAGTAGTTCCATCTATCCTGGAGGCCATTTCATTTGCCGTCCTCCGAGAACATGAACGTGAAGGTGATACACGGACTGCGCCCCATTTTTTCCATCATTAATGACTGTAAAATAATAATGACATATAATTAAGCAAATAATACAACACACTACAGCAAAATATAGAAATGACAGTACTGTATGTATATATATATATATATATATATATATGTGTGTGTGTGTGTGTGTGTGTGTGTGTGTTTTAGATGTCAAGCTTTACAGGGTTAGGATAATAAAGATGCTAAATGAACCCATTTCAAACAAAGGATATTTCACTCACCGACTCTGTATCCTTCATCCAGTTCTTCTTTCTTTGCTATGTTTTTGGCCACTATCAAGAGATGACCCAGGAGCTGGATGGAAAATGTCAAGATCTTAGAGGTGTGCTCTGTAATTATTAAAACTAGAAACGAATAAAATTTATATATGGACAGACAAACCGATGCATCATCATCATGTGCTTCACTGATCTTGGGAATGGGAATCCTTGGAATAACCAGGAAGTGCACAGGAGCCTGGGGATTTACATCTCTGAAAGCTAGACACTGCAACATTATATATGTTATACTATATGCAAACTGACATGCACACTGTTCATTTATAAAATGTATAAAACTTTACAAAAAAGTCTGAATTAAGATAAATATTTCACAATATATGCAAACTGACATGCACACTGTTCATTTATAAAATGTATAAAACTTTACAAAAAAGTCTGAATTAAGATAAATATTTCACAATATATGCAAACTGACATGCACACTGTTCATTTATAAAATGTATAAAACTTTACAAAAAAGTCTGAATTAAGATAAATATTTCACAATATGTTACTTAACAATATATTAAGCAAAGGTCCTAAAGGCTTGTGGTCTGTAACTTACCTTGTCATCCTCATAAATGATAACTGCAGGGATAGTTTTGTCAATTATTTTAGAAAATATAGTGGGTTCAGGTTTTCCGTATTTCTTGCTGGCCTCCTTTGCCAAGCGAACCTCATCGCGCGTGGAAGAGCAGAAGGTCTGATACAAACAAGCAAACAAACAAAACATCAGCAACTGCATCTCTGAACGTCTAAAACATGTACGTTACACATCAGATGAAACTTCTGCGCACTTCAAATTCAGAGCATACACACAGACATCACTAAACTCTGACAGCGTGTGCATAAGATAGAATTAAACACCTTCACGGGTAAGACACGCCGTAAATGTTGTCCAAGAGGCAAAAACTGCCAGGTTAGTAAAATACTGCGGGCCGTCATGGCACTGTTTAAGGACAAACAGCGTGCATTTTCCATGGAAATCCACCTCTCACGTGCTGCTGCTGAGGTTTTGTTTACATCCGGTTCTCAAAAGTTATGCGGATTTCAAAATAAAAGTCTCCAAGCTACTCACAGTTCAGTTATTTTGAATTACAGAATAAAGAAAAACTTCACTATGCAAAATTTAGTTTCGGATTTTTTTTATTTTGAGGTGAGATGTGCCCCTTAACATCTTCGTGAGATTTACAATTTGTGTATTGAATAAGCATAACATACTTTCGTTCAAATGCATATATTGAACATTATACAATTATGCATGCAAATATACAGAAAAGGGACAAGAAAAAACTACAAAAATAAATAATTAAATGGATCATATACAAATCAAATCAGAATAAGGGGACAACGTGGTATAAAAATATAAGCTCACAAACTTTTAAAGTTTAAGTCTTTATACCTTTCATATTCAAGAGTTTCTAATACTATCTATGTAGAGCCTTACCTAAGTCAAGTTGTTTTTAGTAACATTTTTATGCATTTTTACGAATTTGAAATTTGTTCAAAATATAAGCTAATAAATTTAATAAAATCAATTTTCATTCTGTTTTTTTTTTTTAAGAATATCCAAAACATTTAGAAAATTCAAGTTTATTTTCCCATAAAAGTGAGAGAGGTCTTGAACACTGAATATTTTTATTGATACATTTCTGTATAGCACAGTATAGCAGAATAAGAACAATGCCTAAAGCAAGATAGCTATTACAAAAATAGAAGTTTATATTACTATATTTTAGTTTATCTTTATTATTTCTTTAGTGCTGTCAAACGATTAATCGCGATTGTTTACATAATATATGTTTGTGTAATGTGTATCTTTATCGGTGTTGGGGAAAGTTACTTTTAAAAGTAATGCATTACAATATTGTGTTACTCCATAAAAAAGTAACTAATTACGTTTCTTAGCTACTTTTTATGGAAAGTAATGCATTATGTTACTTTTGCGTTACTTTTAAAATCTGGACAGGGCTTGCTTGTTTGTTTTTAAAATAAAAAAGTTATATTTTTGGCAAATATAAAAGCCTTTTCACACCAAAAGTGAAATGAATAAGCCTCAGGCTGAAGGGAAAGTAAATTTACGTCCGTATATATATATATATATATATATATAAACGATATATAACATCGTAATTGTTGTTTAAACAATATGCGATTTGACATCGAGTATATTGCAGAAACCAAACAAAAACAAACCCAGAGAGTGCAGGCATTCACTACATGATGTAGGTTAGATCAAGGGTTCTCAACCTTTTGCAACTCATGGCCCACCAATGACTGTTTAAAAACATTCCGAGGACCACCTTTCCAAATAAGATAGTATGAACACAGAATAACAGAAAATTCAAAAAGTACAATGATATAATCTGCTGTTAATCTGTTATGCCACTGTAGCAGACTAGGTCAAGTCAGCTATATAGATGAAAACTCTCCTTGTATAAAAAAGACTTGGCAGGTTTACTCCGTAACCATTTATTCCTGTAACAATAACAGGGCAGGTCAGACCAATGACTGGGTCAGACACAAGGGGAACACTCTTTTAACAAATTAATTAATAATACATCCCCACATCCAGGCTAACATACCTGTAACAAAAAAAGACTTGGAAGGTTTACTCCGTAACCATTTATTCCTGTAACAATAACAGGGCAGGTCAGACCAATGACTGGGTCAGACACAAGGGGAACACTCTTTTAACAAATTAATTAATAATACATCCCCACATCCAGGCTAACATACCTGTAATGACAGGTCAGACACACAAGAGGGGAACATTCTCTCTATTTATTAGCAGAAATGTTCAACAAAGTTCATTCACCGCAATTTACATACTGTAAGTGTAATTTATCAAATACAATTAGCGATATGAACATGACTGTTTAAAACAATCTTACATATTAAACAAACTTGAAGCATTACGTAAATGTTACATGTATTATTATTATTTTTTTATTTTACAATTCAACTGGAGAAAAACTGGACACGTTACTTATACCCCTTCCCACACATCCAAAAATGATTAAGCCACCAGATGGCACTCGAAGGCCCACTAGTGGGCCGCGGCCCACCGGTTGAGAATCACTGGGTTAGACTACTGTGCGATTTAGTCTATTAAATAAATTTTTAATTCCCCCAAAATTCAAGATAAGGCCGTATAACTTTTATATGTCCTTTTTATATTTATATCATCTGATATAGTTAATATCACGACGAGTGACGTTTTTCTACAAAAATCTTTTATCATTAGTACGATTGCTAATGTGATATTGATTTGATGAACAGCTCAATCAATAAGAAGTTAATATTAAGTGACTTACATTTTAGACACAACAGTTCTTGTTTTTGCTGTATTTCGACAACGGAAATAGTTCCAAACAAAGCCACAGCAGAACTGGGGCCCGTTCTTCGTACATCGCTAACTCAGTTAGCTGGATTTGATTGTTGACGATTTGGCATGATCTTGGATTATTTGGTTCTTCGAAGCTCATCCCGGAGTTGCTGTCATAGCAACAGGTCTGTAAATTTAAAGGGTTAGTTCACCCAAAAATGAAAATTAGGCTGCATTTTACTCACCCCCGAGGCATCCTAGGTGTATATGACTTTCTTCTTTCAGACGAATCCAGTCGGAGTTATATTAAAAATTGTCTTTGATCTTTCAAGCTGTTTAATGCCACTCAGCGGGTGTTGCATTGCTTCAGTCCAAAAGAAGTTAAATAAAAATCGCCCATCCATAAAAAAAAGTGTCTCACACAGCTCCGGGGGG
>NW_015642610.1:2232704-2238592 GCF_001515625.1 Sinocyclocheilus rhinocerous
ACAGAAGGCCTTTGTTCACGAGCCGTGTGATACACTTTTTTTATTTTTATGGATGGGCGCTTTTTATTTAAGTTATTTTGGACTGAAGCAATGCAACACCCGCTGAGTGGCATTAAACAGCTTGAAAGATCAAAGACCATTTTTAATATAACTCCGACTGGATTCGTCTGAAAGAAGAAAGTCATATACACCTAGGATGCCTCGGGGGTGAGTAAAATGCAGCCTAATTTTCATTTTTGGGTGAACTAACCCTTTACGGGGAACATGAGAACGCGCAATAATCTTAGACAACTTAATCCAGATATTTTAATCAGATCCGCAAATAGTTTCGTCAATCAATTAGTTTGAAGAACCAAATTAGCCAGAGATCAGTTATCACGATTAGAAGATCTGGCATCTTTCAAATAATCTCAGATGTATTAAGCGAGGTACGAAGAACGGGCCCCTGTTTTGCGTCTCTGAGCAACACACGACGGTGGGTGCTTCTCAATTCTTATTTGTGCATCCTCGTTTCCTTTCCTCGCATCTTAGCTCCACCCCTTCAGGATGCGAGGGAAGGACGCAAGGAAAAGATGACCGGAGGAATTGAATCAAGTGAAGATGATTTCATAGGGACTTTAAAGTATATTTTCCCTTTTTTCCCAAAAAATCATTTCAAATATCAGTATTCAACATTTTCTTTTTAAATATCAAAACATTATTTATGTATTTGTAACTGCAGGTTAAATGCATTCATGTCCTACATTAAACAGTCTGTGTAAATGCATCTAAATGCCACTTCAGATTCAGATTCTGTGCCACCTTGTCACCTTGGAATTATAAGGTTCTATCTGCATGCTGAGCAGTTTCGAGATATTGAGCTTCAAAGTTTTTGCATTTTTGCATTGATATGGGGAACAAGTCTCTTTCATACATCAGTCCCAAAATGTACACAACTTTAAAAAAAAACAAAAAAAAAACATCACATAATGTAAATAAGTTGTCACAGAATAAAAATGTGAATAATTAAATTCGGACAAAAATGGCATATAGAACCTTATTATTTCAAGGTGACGACTTCTGCATTGCAAACTCAAATTTTGTTGATACTGATTTCATTTGATTGGTAACAGCCCTATAGTGTATATTTGAATTTATTGATTAAATGTAAGAATTTGACACAAAAAATGATGCATACATTTAATTAGATTAGAAAAAATGTCCATAAAAGGTAAAAATCTATTTAAACTTATTGGAAAAGCTTAATTTCTATCACTGCTGTGAACTGACCACACAGAACAACCTCTGCATTGCAAACACAAATTGTGTTGTTACTGATTATACATGATTATTAACAGCCCTATAGTGTCCTACTATTTGAATTTATTGATTACATTTAATTTACATTAATTTATAAAAGATGCATACATTTAATTAGGTTAGAAAAAATGGTAAATGGCCTTATAAAGGTAAAAATGCCTATAAAAGGTAAAAATCTATTTAAACTTATTGGAAAAGTTAATTTCTGTTGCTCCTGCTAACTAACCACCTCAGAATATGAATAATATCAAAAGTTTTGGGAGTCAGCTGTCCACGGCAGTCTTAAACCTACCAAGGTACCAGCACAATAACATGCTCAGCAAAATATTGTCTAATTAACGTTATCGACAAAATTCCAGAAAATATCGAGATATCATTTTTTGTCATTATCGCACACCCCTAGTTTGAAGTTTAAATCCATGACAATATGTTGGAAATGTGTGCATGTTGTTTTACCCCACAGGTGCCAAACTGGAATATCCATGCTGCTATGGTCACACACAGTCTCCGATAGGTTCCGCAGGGACAAAATGAGCAAGAGAGGTCTCTCTGATCAGGTCGAGGTGTCACTGAGAGCCAACGGTATTGCCAGCCTGTTTGCATGGACAGTGGCGCAGGTTTTGTATCAAGGTTAGTGTTTCTGTAAACTTTGGATTTTTTTTTAAATAGTGGCAGAATTGTCCTGAGGTCAGGTTAAGAGCGCATTTCTATTGAATTGATCCATTGTTTTCACAATTGTAGGACACTGACATGCATCAACATGCATGCTTTCTTAAAAACTCAGTATGTTTTGATCTGCCCAGGTTTTTGGAGTGAAGAGGACGTGAGTAGGCCATTTGTGTCTCAGGCTGTCATCACAGATGGGGAGTTCTTCTTTTTCTGCTATCAGCTCAATACTCTGGCTTTGAGTCCAAGGGCTGATGGCAACAATAGCAGGAAGAACTTCTGCTGGGGCACAGAAAGCATGCGTCTGTATGAGGGAATCACAGACGGTGTGAGCAGGCCATTTGTGTCTCAGGCTGTCATCACAGATGGGGAGTTCTTCTCATTTTTCTGCTATCAGCTCAATACTCTGGCTTTGAGTCCAAGGGCTGATGGCAACAATAGCAGGAAGAACTTCTGCTGGGGCACAGAAAGCATGCGTCTGTATGAGGGAATCACAGACGGAGACATTGTGGGCTTGAATGATGCCGTTCTTAAACTGCTACTGCCGTTTTTATTGAACAAACCACAGTTTTGAAAATGCAGAAGCACAGAAAATATGATATTATTGTTCTGCGCGTCAATAAACATAATATATGGGGCTGCATGTTATTTTTGTCTTCATTTAAGTTTAAGACTTGTGTTTAAAGAAGTTTTTGTTTTGTATTTAAGTGCCCAAAATAGAACTGAAAATTAAAAGATTACACATTGTTTGTTGAAGAATATTTGTATTTAAAGGAATCGGCCAAAAATGAAAATTGTCATTTACTCGCCCTCATGTCATTCCAAACCCATAAGACTTTTGTTCATCTTTGAAATGCAAATGAAGACCATTTTTTAGCTTTGCTCTTTCTGTTCCTCAATTGAAAGTCCAAGCAACCAAAAGCTTTCACACATCACAAAGTACAAAAAGATGTCGTAAAAGTAATTCGCATGAATCAAGCAGTTTGATCCAAGTCTTCAGAAGCGATACGATTGCTTTTTATGATGGAAAAACCTCATTGGTTCTCGTGGTTCAAGCAAAGTTGAACTTCCTTTGACCTTTGTGTGTGTGTTGATCAATGTTTATAAATGAATATAAGCAGAAATTAAAACTTTGCATTATATGAAGCGATTTAATCCTTTAATAAAGCCTTCAGAAAAAGAATCAGTTTTATCTTTAGTTGACCTTTATTATTAAATTGACTTTAAAAAGGTCATATGAACACTTAAAACTTTAGCAATAACACTATATTGAAGATTATGTAAACATGCCTTATATTTTTATGATGTTACATTGAGAATGTAATATATATATATATAATGTAATGTAATATGTTTATATATATATGGCTGTGACAGAATTAGTTTAGGCAAAAAACATTGCTTATTGCTTTATGTGATTCAAGCCACATCACATAATCACTCTTTTTTTCCATCTGTTAAAATGAAAAGGTCAGTGCTCCAGTTTTCTTTGTCTTGCTGTGTTGTTCTCCACTCCATTGCTCTCATCACGAGTGCTAGAAAAAAAATTAGCACCATCACTCACAATGTCTGAAAAACCTTCAAGCAAGTGTAACTGTAACTTAACTTTTACGAAATATATTCAGTGAATCTTTAAAATCATATGAACTGATCTGAACACACTTACAGTTTGCTGGTTTGTTCAGAGCAGACATCATTCTCTGCAAATGGATAAATCCTTTGTTAATTTTCAACGGAGACAGATCTAAATATGCATGATCATTCCTCATATATTCCTCTTATTCATTAAAGTTTACTGTACCTCCTGCAAAAGAGTTGTCATGTTGCGGCTTGTTGCATTTTTCCCAAAGCAAAATCAGTGTGACCAGGACAATGACTTCAACCACTATAGCAATGAAGGGTTTGAGAGGCTCAGTATATGACAAGACCTTCAGCTCGACGTAAGACTCACTGGGTTTGATATCAAACTCAGCGCTGCATATGTACTTTCCAGAATCTTCTTCAGTCAGATTCAGTACAGTCAGTTTTGTTTCATTTCCATTAATAAAGATCTTGTAGTTCAGAGGGTTTGCAGTAACATTGATGAGTCCCTGTGAAGAGAAAAAAAACACTGATATGAACAGTGTTGTTATTGTTAAAGTACAACTATTAAAAATCATTTTGAGTAAATGAAATTATAAATTATATTAGCTGAAAAAAAAAACTAACAAAACATTACTAATTACTAACAGTTACTAGAACTACAAAATAAAAGCTATATTACTATCAATAAATACTTTAAAATAACACTAGATATGAATAACCCCTTTATTGTGAGGTAATGTCTCATTTAAGTATAATCAATCCCATATTCCTCATTTCTCATTCACCTTTTCAGTGTTGTTTGCCTTGTACCAGTTCCAGGTGTTTGGTGTGTGCTTGAGTTTACATTCAAGTACAACTGAATCTCCGGTGTAGCTCACTACCGGCTTGTATCTTTTGTCTTTTATTACAGGAACTTGAGAAAAAAAAGCAAAATACATCAGGTTAACGTAAATCAAAATGATGAATATGATTGTATAAACCATTTAAAACAACACAATCTGTACATAAAATGACAACATACCAACTAAAACAAATGTTACTTGTGCCTCATTTTCTCTGAAGATGCAGGAATAGTTCCCCAGGTCTCTGGCCTGTATACTGAAACTATGAAAAAGCCAAGGTTAAACTATGAAAAAGGTTAAACAACTTAAAGCAGTGTTAAGTCATTGTTTAGTAATACTGAATTGCTTATTTACTTCTTTAACATGTCTTATTTGCATTTTTTGACATTTATTAGAAATGACATGATTATTTTCTGAAATAAACAACCACTTACGTCCTTTTAAGGATATACTGTTCATTGTTTCTATTTACAGTTTCTTCAGAGTTTTCAATTTCTTGTCCATCTTTAGTCCAATAGCCAGTAATGTACGGAGGGTTATTTGGTATATCAATTAGGTTACATAAAAGCTCTATATATTGGGGTGTCAGGATTGCAAGCTCTTCAATAATGACTTGATTTTGACCTGTATTCCAAGAAATTGTAGCCCAATCAGCAAAACAAAGCTCTGCAATTATGTACAATTCAATGTATTGTCTCTAGCAAATTAAGCTATTTTTGACCATCTTATTACAAAATCATAAATTCACATTTTAAAAGAATAATTCACCCAAAAATGAAAATTTGCTTAACATTTACTCACCCTCAGACCATCCAAGGTTTAGATGAGTTTGTTTCTTTATCAGAACAAATTTGGAGAAACGTAGCATTATATCACATGCTCATCAATGGATCCTCTGCAGTGAATGGGTGCCGTCAGAATAAGAGTCCAAACTGCTGATAAAAACATCACAATAATCCACACGCCAAGTAATCCACACAACTCCAGTCTCTCTATTAATGTTTTGTGAAGTGCAAAGCTGCTGTTTGTAAGAAACAAATCCATTATTAAGGGGTTTTAACTTCATATCGTCGCTTCTGGCTAAAATATGACTCCTCTATTCATAATAACGCTTCTTCCAGTGGAAAATCTCCTGTCGTCCCCTCACATCAAAATCCACCAACTTATTTGTTTCGATCTGTTTTAAACTGTTTTTGCTAGTAAACGGTCCTTGATCTGTACGATGAGAAGACTTTTTCAATGGAAAAATCAATATGGATAGAGGACTCATATTTTAGCCAGAAGCAACAGTTTAAAGTCAAAAACATCTTAATGATGGATTTGTTTATTATAAACATGCAAGTTTTCACTTCACAAGATGTTAACTGATGGACTGGAGTAGTGTGGATTACATGTGAATTATTGTGATGTTTTTATCAGCTGTCTGGACTCTCGTTCTGACGGCACCCATTCACTGCAGAGCATCCATTGCTGAGACACTGATGC
This sequence comes from Sinocyclocheilus rhinocerous, assembly GCF_001515625.1. Classification (NCBI taxonomy): domain Eukaryota; kingdom Metazoa; phylum Chordata; class Actinopteri; order Cypriniformes; family Cyprinidae; genus Sinocyclocheilus; species Sinocyclocheilus rhinocerous. Next base: position 2,238,581 of record NW_015642610.1, read on the forward strand.
AATGCTACATTT
>NW_015642610.1:2241487-2272667 GCF_001515625.1 Sinocyclocheilus rhinocerous
TCCTCTGCAGTGAATGGGTGCCGTCAGAATGAGAGTCCAAACAGCTTAAAAACAACAAAGATGTTTTTAACTGTCGTTTCTGGCTAAAACATAGAGTCCTCTATCCATAAAATTGCTTTCTCCAGTGAAAAAGTCATCAGCTGTTTGGACTCTCATTCTGACGGCACCCATTCACTGCAGAGCATCCATTGGTGATCAAGTGATGCAATGATAAATTTCTCCAAATCTGTTCTGATGAAGAAACAAACTCGGCTACATCTTAGATGGCCTGAAGGTGAGTACATTTTCAGCAAATGTTCATTTTTGATTAACTATTTGTGTAATAATGTTATCATTTGTACACTTATAAATAATGTCAAATGCATACTTGTGGCTAATAAGATATTACAGGGTAACCATACCTTTGGATACAGCTTTCTGTGTTGTAATTAGAGGAACAGACTGTGGGGAAGGGGTTGTTTCTAAAAAAAAGAAGAATAAAAAATTAAAAAAAGACATGCCATATGACTTTGCACTGAATAAACAACACTACCAACTCACCATTCTGCTAAAGAGACTGGCCTAGTCAAGGTTAAAACTTGCATTACTTAGAAGCCTCAACTCAGTTTAAAGGGGTCATATGATGCTGCTAAAAAGAACATTATTTTGTGTATTTGGTGTAATGAAATGTGTTTATGCAGTTTAAAGTTAAAAAAACACATAATTTTTTACATACTGTACATTATTGTTTCTCCTCTATGCCCCGCCTTTTTGAAACGCGTCGATTTTTACAAAACTAATCGGTCTGAAAAGCGAGGTGTGCTCTGATTAGCCAGCTATCCAGTGCGTTATGCACCAAGAGCTTGTAACACTCCAAAGAGAAAGGAAAATTTGAAATCGCATCATATGACCCCTTTAATATTAAAAACATCAAGGAATGATTTTACAATTATTTAGAATAATTGTACAATTACTTAACCATCTCCTAGAAACACTGGAAAAACCAACAGATCAGGTGATTTAAATTCAGACTAAATGATATCAAGGTCATACTATCAAAGCTTAAAAAAAACAACAACAAGGCCCCAGAAATGTTGCACTACATTAAAAAGCAGACATGTACATACCTGTGTTCATCCCATCACAGTAGAGGAGAAGTAAGGTGAGATGTATGACATTAGCCATGGAGAAGAGTGCTCTTTCCCCGCAGCTGTGCTGTGTGCGGCTAGGGCGAGGCATCTCTTCTGGTGCGTCTTTTTCAGAAGCAGCTCCCCAGAGACACCAACACCCCTCCCTTCACCTCTCTTACTGCAGCCATGGCGACTTGGCAGTACTGGTGTCTGCTTGCAGCTAACTGCTTTAAATTAATCACGAGTGTCAGGAGGCGGCCACAGCCCTGCCTGATCAAACGATTGGAAAGCACCTCTATTGAGATGGCGCAGATAGCGCTGGCACAACGCAGTGTTTGACAATTCTTTGACAAAACTTACAATTCGCACCTCACAAATGTGGACGTAGTTATAAGTGTAGCCTTTTATTTATTTTATGGGCCGTTCAGGTGTTGTGAAAAGTAGTCTGTACTAGAAGATCGTATTACTGTCTGTTTACCGTTCACGTGCATCAGTAGGAGTGTAAACAGCGAGAGATCTTAAGACAGGTGAAAAGCGTTTGGTTAATGGTGAATATTGACCTATTGTGCGTACCGTTGTGGCTCCCGCTGGTAGCAGGGGATAGTCGCTGCATTTGAGGTAAAAACGACGCAATTTTTTATTGTGCAAGGTGCCAGGAATATAAGGAGCCCCGGGTTGCACTGGCTGTTCGTTCACACGCATCTATCGGATTGACAGCTGCCTTTAGCGGTGCCTTTACCGATTACCTCCATCGTTCAAAGCATTCGGCGCGATCGCCTGTGAGTGACGTCACCTCCCAACACAAACACGCCCCGCCCCTGACACTGATTGACAGGTCTCCGTGTAAGCCACATACAGTCTATGGTAAGCCATCGGAAATTCAAATGCATTTGAGTTTTGGCAGGTTACATGCGAGACGCAAAAAGAGAGTGAAAAAGCAGACGTGGTAATTAATATTACAGGCTCATAACTCGTAAGACATGGGAAATACAGTTGCAAATGTACCAAATATATTCTTACCAAATATATTCAGTGAATCTTTCAAATCATATGAACTGATCTGAACACACTTACGGTTTGCTGGTTTGTTCAGAGCAGACATCATTCTCTGCAAATGGATAAATCCTTTGTTAATTTTAAACGGTGATAGATCTATTTAAATATGCATGATTATTCCTCATATTACTTATAATGATTAAAAATCATTTTCAGTGAATGAAATGAAATTATAAAACTTAAAAAACAAAACAAAAATGGCAGGTTACATGCGCGACGCAGAGAGAGTGAAAAAGCAGACGTGGTACTTAATTACAGGCTCATAACTCGTAAGACATGGGAAATACAGTTGCAAATGGACTATGCTTTTTCATTTGAAATTTGGCAGTCACTGTGCATTCGTGAAAGCAAGATTTGCAATTGCGTTTGGATTATGTCACAATTTATGCGTCCACATGTGGAAAACACAATTGAAAATACAATTTGCAATTCCTTTTGAAAATAGTCCGGAATATCCTTCCATAGATATATATATATATATATATATATACACACACTTTCACTGACTTTTTCATTAACTGTTCCCTCCTGGTGGAATGACCTGCCCAACTCAATCCGAGCAGCTCAGTCCTTAGCCATCTTCAAGAAACGACTAAAAACACATCTGTTCCATCTTTATTTGACCCTCTAACTCTATCACTTTCTATTCTATTTTAATTCTACTTTATCTATATTTATCTTCTTTTTTATTTTTTATTTTTTATTTATTTTTATTTAAAAAAACAACAAAAAACAAACAAACACTAGCTTTCTATTTTTTCTATTCTCTTCCCCCGGACATATGGAAGAGGTCATCCGCCGCCTAACGGAGCTCTCGGCCCGCCAGCAGCAGTTTACCGAGCGACTGGCAGCCCGGCAGGAATATACTGACCGGGTCGTGGAACAGCTGCAGGCCAGCGTGGCGGGGCGCCTGCCCCTCCCGGAAGCGCCGGTCAGAGCGCACCAATACCTCGTCCGGTTGACCGAGAACGACGACATCGAGGCTTACCTCCACACATTTGAGATCATCGCGGCCCGGGAGGGGTGGGTTCAGGAAGAGTGGGCTCGCATCATCGCCCCCTTCCTCACCGGAGAAGCGCAGCGGGCCTATTATGCCCTGAGGGCACCCCGGAATGAACAGTATGACGAGCTCAAAGCCGAAATCCTAGCCCGGGTGGGCCTATCGCCCATGGGGGCGGCGCAACAGTTCTATCAATGGACCTATGATGAACGGCAGCCAGTGAGAGCGCAAGCTGCGCAACTGGCCCGATTGACTCACCTGTGGCTTCTCGCGGGGTCCCCGACCCCGGACCAGGTAGCCGAGAAAGTGCTCATCGATCGGCTGCTACGGGCACTGCCCCGCCCGCTGAGGCGCCCGGTCAGTATGCGAAATCCCCAGGACACTTGTAGTGATTTAGTAGCTGCGCAGCAGGAAGATCCTGTTTTGCAATCTTTGTTCGCTGCTGTGGTAGCCTCTGAGGAAGTGGAGAGTGTAGCGAATGGCTATTTTATACAGGATGAATTGTTGTTGAGGAAGTGGAGTCATCAAAGGGAAGATTCCTGTGAGGAGGCCATAATTCAGGTAGTAGTGCCTGCTAAATTTAAAGAGGTGGTACTAAATGCTGCTCATGGTGATGTGGCTGGCCATTTGGGCGTGAAGAAAACTTATTATCGGATTTTGCGGCAATTCTATTGGCCGCGTCTAAAAAAAGATGTTGCAGCATTTATTAAAACATGTGTGGCGAGTATCCCGAGTCCAGATTAGCGTCGCCCTGGAAACGCCGCTGCCACACTGATCACCGACGCACAACACCTGTGCGCGATGAGTGGCGCACCTGGAGCTCGTTCCCGCTGGCCTTAAAAGCCAGGAGATGAGACACCAGCGGGAAGGCACCCCGGAGCTCCAGGCGAAATTAATTCTTGTTTCTCCTTGTTCACAGACTCCGAAGGCACCCTGGGAGAGGGATCTGCACCACGGCACTGCACCCCACGAGCACCACGCTGAGACGGGCACCGAGCACCATTCATCAGAGCACGTGTGATCAGTGTGTGGGCAAATATATCACCCTCCGGGGCTCTTTCGATCAGTACCGAGCCTGTGTTCTCATTCACCCCGCGACAATATATAAGAAACAAGACATAAAGTGTCCGGCACAAATAATATAATTTTCTGTGAAAGTCGCTTTTACACTACAAAGCCTTGACAAAGTTGCAAACGATGAACAAAAGATTAATTAATCTATTTTCTGACAATGGAAATAAAGGGCTCAGACCAGCTGATGGAATTTGGCAGAAAATGGTTACTCTTTTTTTGGCTGGGGTCATTGTCAGGATGTACTTGATGATGCAACTGCAGGGCTGTTGCACAGAAAAGCCTCTCATTGGATTTACTCTGATCGACCAATCCTGAAGCTAGAATAAAGCTTGATTCAGAAAAAAAGAAAGGAGTAGAGTATCTTTCTTTTGGAAAGAGCATCAGTTCACATTCATTGTGATCAGCCAGTTGAAGATACAAGAACAACTAGCAAAATGTCTCATGATGGAATGTCCAGAGAAGAATATGAGGAGTATCAGAAGCAGATGGTGGAGGAGAAGTAAGTTTGAATCTCTTTTATAAACATGGGATATTCTAGCCCATTTCATCCAGGAGGTTTTTCATAATTTTATAAACTCAATGAGTATTACTCTCAAATGGAACGAACCGAAATGTATCACCCAATAACATTCCAAACATTCCATTTAAAAATTGTTTAGTGTCAAGTATATCTTTCACATGATACTCAGATAAAGGCTACTGTACAATACATTGGTTGAGCTGTGAAAGAAACTGTGTCCCCTGTATTTCCCCTATTGTAAATATGTTAAATGTGATGTACCCTGATGCTGGGCTGTTTTCTGATAACATTGTTGTTACAGTTGATGCTGGTATCACTTTCCAGTTCATTTTCTATTCCTGTTCTATGTGCGTTTCTCATCTTCTGTACATTGCCTGCTTCTTTGGGAATAAAGGATGGAGAGAGATGCAGAATTCAATACAAAAAAGGCAGAAAGAGCTTGTCTGAGGACTTGTTTAAGAGAAAAATATCGACTTCCAAAGGTGAGAGTCCCAGGATCAGATAAATGAATCCCTTTCAGTAATGCCGAATTTAGTTATTCCTGTCCCCGACTGACTGCTTAAGCAGCACATGAATAGCATCAGTCTGCAGAGATGGTTAAACTATCAAGCGTGTGAAGGTTGCAGTGCAGACTGTGGCAGTAGATTAAGGCATAAAACAGTAAACTAAAATAGTGACTCTGGATGTTCAGAGCTTAAAGCCCACAGTGATTAATCTCTAAAGTGAGCTTTAAAAGCACTGCTGTAGAGTTTTCAAACCGTGTGTTTCACTAGCAGTTTCATGTTGAGTGACATCTGTTGAAGTCTAGATTCATCAATAAGGAAGCTTATGCCAGACATTCTAAAGAGGACGAAGAGGGAAAATGTATAAAAGTGTATACAAGATATTATTATTTTACATGACCTTTCCAGGTCTACAGTACAAATCACACATTTACAAACTATTAAAATTTTGCAAAGCTGTAACCACATATTCAGGATTTGGAGTGTTAGATCAGATTTTTTTTTTTTTCTGAGATGGAAAAAAAGAATACAAATTATTATTTAAATAAATATTTACCTGAAATTATCTGGGATTCTACACTGCAAGATATAAAATTCTCTTTAGATTTTTAAGAAACTACTAATTATACACAATTAATTAATAAATTAACTTAAATCATTACAATGTTCGGTTACACTTTATTTTAAGGTGTCCTTGTTGCAGTGTAATTATACATTTAAGTACTGAGTAATATTAATTAACTAAATGTACTTACTATATGGTTAGGTTTAGGATTAGGGTTTGTCTTAGGGTTACTTGCATGTAATTATGCATAATTAATTGTTATTATAATAGTAAGTACATGTAACGTGTATAACAAGGACACCTTAAAATAAAGTGTTACCCAATGTTCATGTATTGTTATAATCAATATATTTACTTATCCTTTATTTCAAAGAATGCTTGCTTATTGATATTTCAATGAATGTCTTATTTTTATTTTTCATTGTTTCCAATCAAACTGGCTCGCTAAACTAAGTAAAGAAGTGTGTCAGGTATGGCCAGTATCTGTATACAATACTATATACTAAACTAAACTAGATAAATGTTTTTCAAACTATTATAATATTTTTTTGCATGGCTCTAATCAACATTTGAATAATTTAAAAAAGAAAACAAATGAGTATTATATCAGTATCTTGAAAGACAATGTGACCATTTATTGAAGTAGCTAAACCGCTAATATCATCACCTCATACTCTGCTTTAGTTATAAAAGTCATATTTGAGGCTTCCTTTAAAGCATGTAATGTAGTTCCTAGTATATAATCCTACATATATAAGCAAACAAGTGCTATTAGATTTGAATTGTTAGGTTTAATTGACGTGCTGATTGTTTTTTCCAGAGTGAACAGGATGAGATTATGATTCAGCAGGCCGGAGATGACATTGATGTGCCAGAAGAACTGATCAAGATGGTGGATGGAGAAGCGCCACAGGAGGAGGAAAAGGAGTCCATCATGGGTCAAATGCAGAACCTTCAGAACATGGATATGGGGCAGCTCAAAGAAAAGGCTCAGGCCACGTTTGTGGAGATGAAATCCAAGGCTGAGGAGAAGTGCACTGTCATGTAATGTGTCGAGGAAGTCAAAGTTATCTAGTTGTCTAATCTTGATGACTTGCATTTGCTTTCGCAGTGAAACTATTAATAGTTTCCTTTTCCTGAGAAATATTGATCACACTTTAAGAGATGAATGTCATTATTCAGAAATGGATTTGTGAATTAATTCTAAGTTCTTTCATTTGGTTTCTTGTTTTTATTTTTAATCAATTAATTGTTTTTATTTTGTTCCTTGTTTTTATTTTTTAATCAAATTGTGATTGACCTTCTCATTGAGTAATCTTGAATTACAAAGTCAGAGTTATATCTACATGCTAAAAGATAATGACATTTGATTCATGCACTTTATATTTAAAAATAAAGGTTATTTTTCTAAATATCTCTTTAAAATCCATATGAAAAAGAGATGTTTTGAGATGTAATGAGGTGACAGGCTTTGTAACATAAATGATCATTTAAAATGACTAAATACTTACAGTCACAGTGTTACAGTATTTTCTTTATGATAAAATATTTTGAAGGAGCCGTAATAAGTTAGTCACATGAAATTAAAGACTGAAAACTGTTAGAAATGAGACCTAACCACTTGAGATGATACATTTTTGCACTGCTAACACCAAACGCAAATGCAAAAAGAATGTGATGAATTTAGGAAATAATTACTTATAGTTGATTTATAGACTGGACATTAATCTATAGATTGTATTTTAACATGGAAAATATCACACCCTTGAACTGTAACATTCTAATCCCACAGTCCTTAAAGGGGTACTCCACCCAAAACGACCATTTTCTCATCATTTATTCAATCTAATGCTGTCCCAGATGTATATGACTTTTTTCACAACTTTTTAGACTTTTTGACAAAGTGGATGCTTCAAAAAGCAAACACGACAGTAATCCATGCGACCCCAATTGATGAATCAAAGTTCTCTGAAGTTAATCAATACATGTGTGAGAGAAAAATACTAATATTTATTCATTTTTTAAACTATAAACAATCACTTCAGACCAGCTGTCATCCGTGTGTTCGCTTGCATTGTATTTATGCATGATATAAGCTCTCTGAAGCTTGTGCGAGAACTGATGGTCCCGTGTGCTTCCATGCTTCTCATGAACCTGCATGTAACTGTGGTCGTATGGATTACCATCATGTTCAATTTGTGTGGTTTTTGAAGCACCAACTTTGGCGGTCCCATACATACACTTGCATTATATGGACTCACAGAGCTGGATTTCTAAAATTCGCTGTGTACAGCTGAAGGAAGTAAGGCTACGTTTACATGACAACAGTGTAGTCAAAAATGGAAAAGTTTTTCCCTTGCGTTTTTAAAAAGGTTCACGTATACACGACAACGTTTTCAAAACGATTCCATTTACACATATCCGTGAAAACGGGCAAAAACGCTGTATTATGTATGCCAGGCCAGTAGTTGGCGCTGTCACCTTGTTAGTAAACAGTACCTGTAGGGAAGTGACGATTATATGATGTATATGATGCGTCTCTGCTGTTGGTTGTAATATTGGTGAAGTAAATCCACAGTTTGCTGAAGAAGCGTTAGAAGCGTTATGAGCAGCAACAACAGTAATGTTACCATGTACTCCGCCATTGTTGTGTACGTTTGTTCGCGCTTGCCTTTAAAATCGACACGTACTGCGCATGTCTACATACCTAACACGTACTACGCATGTGCATGACATCACAGTTTCCAAAGATTCCCATATTGGGTGTTTACACGGAAACGATAACGGTGCCGTTTTCAAAAACTTCAAAAATATATGTTTTCAGTCCCCAAAATGTCGTTGTCGTGTAAACGAACAGTCAAAATGCATAAAAAGTTTCCCGTTTTTGGCTGAAAACGTTGTCGTGTAAACGGCCCATAAGCCATCCCAGATGCATATAAGGTTTTTGACAACCTTTTAGACAACTTTGACTTTTTTTTGACAGAGTCGATGCTTCAAAACAAAGCAAACATGACTTTAATTCATACGACCACAGTTGAGGAATCAATGTTCTCTGAAGCAAAACAACACATGTATGTGAGAAAAACACAAATATTTACTAACTTTTTTGCTTCCATAACTGGGGTTGTATGGATTACCATCAAGTTCAATTTGTGTGGTTTTTGAAGCGCCAACTTTGGTGATCCCATACACTTGCATTATAGACTCACAAAGATGGATTTTTCTAAAAAAAAAATCTTTGTATTCATCGGTTGAAAGAAAATCATACACATCTGGAATGGGTAAATGATGACAGAATTTTCATTTTTGTGTGGAGTATCCCTTCAATCATCTGTTTAACACTGTGTACTCACTCAGGGATGGTTATAGAGCTGCAAACTATTCATGAACTCATTCTGCATGTCGTCAATGTCATCAGTGGTCTCAATGGGAATACTTGGTGGGTTCAGGAAGGGTGAGCATGGCATATTCTCATATTGATATGTATGGTCAACGTACAATCGAAAGTCCCCATAACCCCCTACAGCTCCGTGGAGAGGCTCACAGACGTTGAGGTAGGGGTTGGCGTACAGCTGGGGGAAGCAGGGGCCCTGGCTGTGGAAGCGGCGGTCAGACGCGGGGCTGTGGCTGGGGCTGGTCGAGGGGCTGTGCGGAATGAGACACGTCAGCTGACAGCTGTTCTTCCTGGTGGGACGGTTGAGATCCAGTTTGGCGGTGAGGGGCTTGCCGATGCTAACGTCCATGTTCCACTGGACTAGCTCATCTAGGGAGTTAAACTGGACTTGTAGGCAGACAGTGAAAGCTAGTTCCTCCTGTAAATTAAGAAGAAAGGCATGAGAAGGAAAAAGAGGTATCAAGGTAGTTTTGAATTAATTTAAACGTATTGTAAATCAGATCTAGATCTAGCTAAAAAAAAGTATTTTTGGATTTTGATGTGTTGATGAAGTCCTGAGCTGAACCTTGAGTTTCTGCAGTGAGCTGAGTCTGGTGTAGAGGCAGTGATGAGGAAGACTGCCTGAAAGTAAGAAGCTTCCTGTTTCCTCCAGAGTTTCTTTATTCATCAGCTTAGGGTCCACATCCAGGTCCTTCAAAGTCAGGTAATAGGAAAAAAACATGATTTATTGCAATCATGTTAGTTTTATATATATAGGCAATATAAACATTATGGAATATTGACAAGAATGCTATTAGTCCTATTAAGTCTATTCTTTTTTTTAAAGATTAGTTTATATGTATAGCTAAATAATTAGATAGATTATTATTAGACAGATTGACTTTTGACGATATACACTACTGTTCAAAAGTAGTAAAAAAATCATTTTTAATGTTTTTGAATGTTTTTATCACAATATAGAATAAAAACTGACATTTTCGAAATATTATTTCAATTTACAAAGGTTTTTTTTGTGATGGCAAAGCTGAATTTTCAGCATCATTACTCCATTACTACATCATTACTCACAAAACATTTCTTATCATTTCAACAATGTTGAAAACAGTTGTGCTGCTTTATATTTTTGTGGAAAACATGATACATTCGTTGATGAATAGAGTTTAATGGAACAGCATTTTTAAATAGATTTTTAAATTCTTTTTTATCACTTTTGATCAATTCAATGTGTCCTTGCAGAATAAACAGATTCTTTTTTTTTGACCCCACATCTTTTAATGGTACACTGTAAAAAAAATCCGTAAAATTTACGGTAGAAAACCGGCAGCTGTGGTTGCCGGAATTTTACCGTAAAAAATACGGTAGCAACGTTTTAGGTTTTACGGTTGTTTATGAATAAATAATGAGACATTGCATTTTCTTTCTCCAAAATAAAAACAAAGACCACTAACCAAAGGGAGGTCAGTTATGTGTGCCTGACACGACAGCATCTCCTCTGGCTTTTTCACAATGCTGGTGTAGATGACCAGCACGTTCGAAAACTCAGCAGCAAAGTCCATTTTTATCTGGACTCCACACTCAAAGTCCAGAAGTTTACTCTCTGGCAGTTCTGAGTTGAAACACAAAAGCAAAAATTTGACAAATGCTGAGAAAAAGATTTATTTCCAGTACCGTTTTACTTATTGAGAACTATCATCTGTTAATATGGTCAGATGAGATGATAGGAATCATCTCATGTCATGATGAAATGAGATGAAATGAAAACATTTGTTTAATCAAGTTTTTTTTGGCATTGTCAACAATAAAAAATATACATCATGATAATAATTAAATGGTTTCAGTTAAAACAATGTTGATGAAAATATGGTGAGGTAAAAACACAAATGGACCGAGTGTTTTAGAAGAAGGTAGGAATATGGTTGATTTAAATCCAATTGTTACTTAATTTAACAAATGTTTTAAAATTGTATATATTACATTTTTTAATAGAGTTAGGTCTGTTACATTTTAACATGTTTTGTCATCTTGCACATTACTAGTAACTAAAATGCTATTTTCATTAACAGAACTTATATGCCTTTTTTGTAACGTCAATATACATTTTACTGTGAACCTCTTTTATATGGTTATTTATAGGAGTTGCACAATATTTTGAAGTAGCTGTCAATACCATGTGCTTTAGACCAGAGCAGGTTCTGTGCCTCGGCTGCATCAGAGTAGTCCCCGGTGCGGATGGGATCAGTGAGAGAACGTCTTTCTGACAGACTGCTGCGGATCTCTAGAGCCTGCTTACCCTTTGTGGGGTCAAACTGACCCATATCTACAAGCAATCATGACATGCAACCAAACACGAGTTAGATGAAATATGAATTGAAATTAATATGGGAAATTATTACTATCGTTAGTAAAAGTAGTAGTCACAGTGAGTAAGTACTGAAAGTAGAAGTACACTTTTCAAATCAGTTAATCATTTGTTTGAGCTTAATGGACCTGCATTTAACTAATAAAAGTTGTAATGCTTCATTTAACTTTAACATGCTCAAGGTTCCCTCACCTTCAGCCACTCTATCTAGCAGAACAGTTATTTTCTCATCCTCTAGGAGGCGCTCCTTCAGGAATTTAATAAAGACTCCATTGGTGAATCCACTTGAACTCAATTCAAAAGCCTCAGCATCTTGGCAACTTCAGAAAAATAATACATCACAACATAACATGTCAGATAGAGAACAAAATATATTTCAGCATGTTATTTCTGGATGAAAAAGAAAGACACTCTATAACTCACGTGGCATATCCAAACACAATATTGGCTGTAACTTTGAGCACAACGTTTGGCATGGCATCATCATGTACATTTCTGAAGTGATATATTAGTGTTAGAATGATGATAACCAATGTATGAAATACCAATGTGAATATGATTTGTTATCCCCCATTTTAAAACCACAAAATCCACACCTTTTCCTGCACATGTCCAGGAGGAAGACATTGAGTCCAGTCTCCTTCTCCTGCATCAGTTTCAGAATGCTCTGAACACAGAGACAGTTGCCTGAGCGGTATGGGTTTGGGGCATCAATGGGCACCATGAAGCTGTTCCCAAAGTTCTCATAACCATGACCAGCATAATACAACAAACCTACAGTGAGGAATAATCGTCAAATCATTCGTTAAGTCGAGTCATTTCAATAAAAAAAAAGAACATTCTGTAGTCATTTACTCACTCTCATGTCATTCCAAACCTGTATGACTTTAATATATAGAAGATATTTTACAGATTGTCTGGTCTGTTATTTTTCATACAATGAAAGTGGATGGTGAATCACACTTTTTTAAATTCCAAAAAAGTTTGGAATCAGTTTGACACATTCACTATATTTATAGGAATTCTAAAAGTCATATGATAGCTTTGCATGAGGCATTAATAAAAAATTAAGTTGCTATTTGCTGAAAAGGTATCCCTCGGCTGAGGATCTCTGTTTGAACTGGAGTACATATTGGGCATGTGACAGTATCAAATTTACGTTTCAGAATGAGTGCTGAAACATTTATCACAGTATACGGTATTGTATTGAATTACTAAAAAGCAGGTTGAAAAGATAAACAAACTTCCATATTACTGTATTAAAAACAAGTTGGTAACACTTTACTTGAAGGGGTGTGCATAAGACTGACATGACACCTTCATAATCATGACATGACACATGTCATGAATATGAAGGAAGTTTTATGCATTTTTATGACAACTGTCATTAAGTGTCATTCGCTCAGTTATGTCATTTTTAATGCAAAACCTTCATATTCATGACGTGTCATGTCATGATTATGTAGGTGTCTGTGTCATGTCATGATTATGAAGGTGTCATGTCAGTCTTATGCACACCCCTTCAAGTAAAGTGTAACCAACAAGTTTAACAACTTAAAAAAACTTGAACATTTAAATACAATAAAACATTGCACAATAAATAAAAATGTATAAAGTAAACAAATAGCAGAAAATTGTAACCAATTTCAAGATCTTTTCTGGGCTGGCATGTTTTAGTCTAGTGAAAAAATATATATATATACATATACATATATATATATATATATTTACATGTGTAAACAAATGACTGAAAATAAATATTATTAAGTATTAAATAAATATTAAACATTTTCATGTAGCTCATTTGCCTGGTTTTTTTTCCACACCAATGCGAAAATCTGAAAGAATTTTTATGCAGCATACACACAGTAGTGGAAAAGAAGCTAATCTGCGTTCTAAAAATCTAAACAATTCATATAATAAGGTATCTAGTGTTATTCTGAGTATTTTGAAGTACCACAGAAATAATATCATGCATGTTCATTACTGCAATATCTGCACATCTAGTACATACTCAAACATGACACCTTAAAATGCGTTGTGCCTGGTTTGGCATTAAAGATGTCCAAAGGATGTGCCATTAGTTCTCATGTGTCTCATAACCGATAGCAACACACCAAGTTTTAAATTGTGAAAGCTCAAATTATATGGTACTTTAATGGAGGTTTTTGACCTTTTCAGAGGCAGACAGCCCTGGTCCTGGTTCCATTCTGTTGTATGGAAATGAGAAGCATAATCTCCTTTTGTGCTCCATAGTAGACACAAAGTAAAATGGGTTTGGAATGATATGAGAGTGAGTAAATGGTGAGAAAATAACTGATACTTTCCTAATCACCTCTGAGGTCAGTATTCAACCAAGTCCACTCTTAAAAATAAAGATTCTTTATTGGCATCTATGGTTCCAAGAAGAACCTCCATGGAACCTTTCCATCACACAGAAAGGGTCTTTATAGTGGAAAAAAGGTTCTTTTAAAAACTGTTCACTGCAAGGTTCTTTGGAGAAGTAAAGACAGTTCTTCTATGGCATCACTGTGAAAACCTCCTTTTGGAACCTTTATTTTTAAAGGTGTAGTTAGTTGTAGTTTTACATATTTGCAAGATGGCTCAAACATTTCTATACTTTCCAAAATCATCATGCTTGTTTACTCTTTCAAGGCAATTACAGTACAGTGTTTATAGGAGACTACAGTAGCATAAACTACATAGAAGCCACAGTACCATACACTCCCTTATGAAGCAGGGACAAGAACTCCTCCACAGCGTTCCTCATCTCTGACTCAGTTAGATCCAGCAGAGACACCACTTTGAAGTTCAGTTGCCGCAGCAGATTGGTGAGGTCATACACGTCAACCATGGGTGCTTTCAGCTGTGGGTGGTTTCGATATGTGAGGTTACCAATCAGAAGAGCCACTTTGTCTGTAGCTGAAGGAAGAAAAACATTCACTGTGAAAAAAAGAAAAAACTCCAGCCAATTTGATTTCTCGTTTGTATTCAAGTTACGTTAATTCATAGAAATGATTTGGTCTACTCACCATAAGGTTTCTCAAGACTGTAATCTGATGGGAAAAAGTCATAATCATTCACTGACTCCATAAAAGCCAGAAATGTTTAAGACTAAATGTGACGGGAACATAACTTACCCCTATTAAAAGTCAAAAAATCATCTGTAAGAGAGAAATTTATTAGGTATTTAGATTATGCATATTTGAGAGAACATGATTATGACAGTAATGACGAGAAAAGAAAGCTTATAGATCACAAGAGGAAACTATTTTTTCAAGACCAAAAAACTATGTTTGAGGTATAACTAACCCCATCCTGCCACAATTAACCCTTACCGCCATTTAACAAAAAACATTTCATCATGTTCTCAAACTGCAGTCATTACAACTGGAATGGAAAGGCTCTCATTTTTTTTTGCAACAGTCATGCAGAGCTGCATTACTGAAGGCATCAGATCTATCAAAGTGTCTTCCACCACCTCAATCAGTAGAGTAGTCAAGAGAGTAGGAGAAAAATGTTTAAAGGAGTGCTCCGGGTTCAAAACAAGCTCAACCATGGTAAGCTGTCAATTATCACAGAAAATCATGTTGACAGTAATGCTTTCGCTTTATTTGTGGTAATCAAACATATCTCACTTATGCTGGTGATGGAGCTTAACTTATTTCGAACCTGGAACGTTTGTTAGTTTTTAAAGCATGCATTAATCAGTACGACAGTATGATGATTCAGGACGGCATGAACTAGATTCAGATTCCACAAAAGGGTTGATACTGAAAGTCCCTAGATGTTAGAAAGGTGCCACTACATTTTAGAAAATACCTTCAGAGCACTCCATTGCTCCTGAAATTTCATGAGATATTCTTGGCTCTTTCGTTTCAGATTGGCAAGGATTTTCTTGAGGAAGAATAAGGGGTTGGACCACAAAATGAGTAAATAAAGTAAAAAAAAGAATTTTAACACCAATTGGAATTTTACCAATAACATTAGATGCTATCAGCAATCAACAGCATAATGTAGATATGTATGGCAATGTACTTCGGTCTTAAATTGCCATACAAATGCTTTTAGAGGTCCCACATAGAGGTCATTGTCTCTGCACTAGAGTTGGATACACTGGATACTTCTCATTGCAAAGACCATTTCTTGACATCTGAACTTTATAATTCTGCAGTTATGCATGTTAGATTTACTCACTGTAAACATTAAATACTAGAACACACTACACAACTTTTGTAAGATTTGCAGTCTGGATAGAGTCAACACTAGTTTCCTAAAGTCACAGCCAGTCTGCAGATTTTGGGCAGTCAGAAATGTCTGATTTTACAGAAAATTTCATTGAATGTGATGGGTACAGACTCCGATTCTTAAAGGGTTAGTTCACCCAAAAATGAAAATTCTGTCATTAATTACTCACCCTCATGTCGTTCCAAACCTGTAAGACCTTCGTTCATCTTCGGAACACAAATTAAGATATTTTTGATGCATTCTGACAGCTCTCTGACCCTCCCATAGACAGCAATGTAATTACCACGATCAACGTCCAGAAACGTAGCAAGGAGATCGGTAAAATAATCCATGTGACATCAGGGGTTCAACCGTAATATTACGAAGCTACAAGAATACTTTTTGTGCGCAAAAGAAAAAAAAATAACGACTTTATTCAACAATTCGTCTCCTCCGTGTCACCCTGGTGCCATTTTGGAGAATATCCACTGAATGCAAACAGCGCATGTTGTTCTGTGTCAGCCACACCACACGGATACGTTGATATGTATCACATGGATTATTTTACCGATCTCCTTGCTACGTTTCTGGACGTTGATTGTGGTAGTACCCTTGCTGTCTATGGGAGGGTCAGAGAGCTGTCAGAATGCATCAAAAATATCTTAATTTGTGTTCCGAAGATGAACGAAGGTCTTACGGGTTTGGAACGACATGAGGGTGAGTAATTAATGACAGAATTTTCATTTTTGGGTGAACTTTCCCTTTAAGCTTTAGACTTTAATTCCATACAATCGGAGGATATCAAACATGTATTATATTTTGGGCCGACTTCACAACAGATATTGTTTTCATTTGTCATCATCTCCTAGCAATGAGGCGCATGTTTCTGCGCAAGTTTGTGTTCGGACTTGAAAGTCTGGTTGTGTATGATCCTCAGTCGATTAGAGTATGGTGACCTGTTTTTCTCTGTAATCATTTACAAAGTCGGTAAGTGTAAAATGCATAGTGTTTTAAAATCTGTTGTAATTTTACAAATCGTGTAGTGTATTCCAGCCTTAAAGGGATAGTTCACCCAAAAATGACAATTCTTTGATCATTTACTCAACCTCAAGTTGTTGCAAATCTGTAGCAGTTTCTGTATGAGTCTTCTGTTGAACACAAAAGAGATACTTTTGAAGAATGTGTGTAACCAAACAGTTGCTGGTCCCCATTGACTTTCATAATATGGAAGAAAAACTATGGAGGTCAATGGTGAACTGTTTGGTTACACACATTTTTCAAAATATCTTCTTCTGCAGAGGAAAGAAACTCATACAGGTTTGGAACAATTTGAGGGTGAGTAAATGATGACAGCATTTTTATTTTTGGGTGAAATATCCCTTTTGTTCATTACTGTTCACAAAACTGATCTGATCAGAAAACATCTAGCCAAAGAATAAATATAAAACAAAAGACGATGCATACCAATGACAACAACATTAACTTCATTGCTCCATGTTCGTTCATTGTTGCAGAAGATCTCGCAGCGATATCTTCCCTGGTGCTCTGGCAACAAATTCTCGACCTAATTTAATCCAAAACATTATTCTGTCAGTCTCACTACATTGTAAGATTTTTTTAAAGTTGTAAATAATACAAAGATATTGGAGAATATTTTACAAGAAAAATACAATTTCAGTCTTTCTACTTCAAAATTTCATGCTTAATTTAATGTGTTACTTGCCAATTCTTTGTAATTATTTGTGAAATTTGCTAGCATCTGAGTTGTTTCTTTTTTAATCTACTGCATCAAAACGGTCTCAGAAACTAAATATAATCTAAACAAGAGTGAACAATACTGAATTTATCCATAAATGCAGAGTGTCATCTGTTGGTTCTCTTACAGTGTACTTCCTCTTAGTGGCTTTTTTGATTGGCACTCCATTTCTGTACCATTGATATTGTGGTAGGGGTCTTCCAATAGCTCCACACTCCAGATAGAGCAGATCTCCCACCAGCAGCCTTTGAGGTTTAGGCTGGATCAGCACTCTCGGCCTGCCCTCTGAAGCCAGAGACACTAATCCTGAACAAAAAGCATCAGTTTTGAGATCAATGACATATCGCGCCAATTATGACAATTCAACCAAATTTCTTACTTGTCTCTGCTGATCAGAAATGACTTACCATATCTTGGTGGAACATCAAGGACATCTACTTGGGCCCAGTGACTGAACTCATACGCGTTTCCACAGTTCACCCGACAGATGTAAAACCCTGCATCTTTGAGCCGGACTGGACTGAACACCAGGTCTGGGGAGGAGCCGTTATGTACCTGAAGGGTTATATAATTCATGTGAATGACTGAAAGTCATGTAGCTTACTTGCAATATTAAAAATCTACACACCTCTTCCGTTTTCTTAAACCACTGGAACTGCACATGTGAAGCACCAACAGCATAACAACTGAGACGAAGGTTGTGTCCGGCAATGACAGCCACTGACTGCGGCTGGACGAGGATTTGAATTCCTGTGAGATCAGGAAACATAACTGAAACTGGCCTATGAATGCAAATAAATCACTTATGACTATATCTGCACTGAATCTATGCCAGAAATTGCAGGAGAATTTGAATGCATGTCATTTGAAAGTTGTAATACTTTCAGTTACCAAAAAATGTTTTTAAAGGTGCAGCAACATTTACTGTTCTGCGAATTTGCACGGGCAAAAAATCATCAATGAGGAACACAGATTCGCCCACACACGCAGATTTCACTAAAGGTTCAAATTGGTCATATGAATTTGCCACATTGACCATCAGAAAGCTGCTTGGTTTTAAAGTGACTTCTGTGTGAGCTGTGACTATTGACAATAGACAACGGACCTTTTTTGCCTGTGACATTTTTTTGTGTCACCGCACATTAATATTTTAATTTTAACACATTTTTGCATATTTAAAATTAACACATTTTTGCATATTTAAAATTTATTTTACAATTTTTATAGAACACAGAGTACAGAGCATATACAAAACAATCAACATTAGATAATGTTATGCAGCATTGCACTGTTGAAACATACACACTCTCTTTACCATGTTTACACTAAGGCTGTTATACCTGGAGGTTTCAGGCACTGCAGGGCATCCGTATGACCCATGATCTTTAAAAACTCCACTAGTTCACCCACCATACATCCTTGATCTCCAATGAGTTTGAGCAGACTGCGGGAAGGACTTCCATCCGCCTCTAAAGCCCTCAGAGAACACATATCCATATCATCCAGACTGTGCAAGTGAGTGGAAGAAGACAGTAAGAAAAAGACTGAGTTTATTAATATATATTACATTAAAAAGAAAAAGTGAAGAGAGAAAAAGTTGTTACCTCACTTTGAATCGCTTGTCACTTTTCACGATTTCCCCCAGTTTTCGCCATCCCTTATTATTGGCCTTGTCAAGAGACTCACAGAGTCTCTTCAACAAAGATTCTTTCAAGAAATTTATGTTCAGAGAGTTGTCATTCAAATCTGACATGATTGAGGAAAATGGCTGATACACAGCAGTGATTGGTTGACCTGTTGAACTCAGATGTAAATGTTCAGCAAAGCACCTGCAAAATGTGACATTGATGTGATATTTCAATCAGTGTCCTGAGGTGTCAAGTTATAAAAGATGTAAAAAAATAAATCATTTATTTAAAAAAAAATATATGGCGTTTCTAAAATTCAATAATGCCACAATGACTGCAACTTGTCTGCAAAATTGAAATTGACTGCAAAAAATATTTATCTGAAAACCCTGATGGTGACTTACTAATATAGCCCAAAATCTTGATATTCAAAATGTTCACATACACACATGGTAAAATTGTATGACAATTCACCTCAAAGAGTTTCAAAAAAACCTCCATCTTTTTTTTTATGGGTCGAAAATAGCTCCTTAAATGAAAAGTTCACTCAAAAACTAAATTCTGTCATGATTTACTCACCTTCATGTTGTTCCAAACCTGAATCACTTTATGTTTACGTGGTATACAAATTAATGAGACGTTAGAATGACAGCCCAAGTCATCAAAATTTACTTTCACAGTATGGAAAATTTGCAATGGAAGACTGAAAATGTCATTCTTCCTAATATGTTCTTTTATGTTCCACAGAAGAAAGAAAGTCAAACGGGTTTGGAACGACAAGATGATAAGTAAATGAAGGAAGCATTATCAGTTTTGGTGAACTACTTTTAAGACACTCGCTAGTCGCTATAGTTTCACTTTTTACAGTTTTTTGTCAACAACCGAATATGAGTGATGAATATCTGTAAACTAAGTAGGCATAGGCAACGCCATTCATTGCCACTTTTTATTTTCAAATGCAGATACTCATCTGTTCGAATTTCTAAATGCAAACATTCAAACAAGTAGAGTTAAAACAGATCAGAATTTACCATGAACACAAAGGTAATATCAGATAGAGTGTAAACATCGAGCGCACATACCGCAGACGGATCAGATGTTGACATGTATCCCATTATAAGCGATATATTAATTCTTCGCTACACACTGACTGATGTGGGGAAATCCAACTTTCAAACCATAAGTGTGTGTGTATGCATCACTTCCTGATGTCTAACAAAGAGGAAGGTGTTCATCTCGTCTCTCCTGAGCAGCTCAACGAGATCTTAAACGGAAGTATGTTCTTATAGTCAAATCAGAGACTCGCTATTCATACACTTATGAAAACTTATGACTGAGGATAAGAAAAGATTAAGATAAGATTAATGGCCAGATCATCAACAGTTATATAATTATATATAAATATACAGTAGGTAGCCTACTAATGATGTAAAGTTTCAAGTATTCGATCTGTCACAATATTAAAAAAAATCTTTATCCTTAATCCTTATCCAGTAAATCAAGGAAAGTGGCACCCCACTGTCCACAACAATATGAAAATGTCAGTTTTATTTGATTTACTGAATAAGGATTAAGGATAAATATTTTTAAAAAATATTTTATACTCAAAATATATATGTGATTCTATTAATTCTTATGGAGTTATACGATTTTGTTCATTTACATTTTTTCTAGGTCTAGAAATCACACATTTAAAATTTCGTTTCCTCATATATCCTGGTTTTTCAAGATAGTGGGCTAATTCTTTAAAGAAAAAAAAACAGCTGTTGAGGTGGTGAATTAAAATAATAAATAACTTGATAACTTTATTTAAGCTTGTTTTGTCTTATTTTAAATCATTTTAGGCAAGGCAAGGCAAGTTTATTTATGTAGCACATTTCGTACACAATGGTAATTCAAAGTGCTTTACATAAAAGAAAGTAAAATAATCATTAAAAAAATCATAAAAATAAACAAGGAATTTAAAAAGTTTGAAAATGATTTAAAAATTGATTTAAAATGAATTTAAGACAGTTAAAAATAGAAAATGATTATACATACATAAAATACAGTGCAATCAGTTCGGACATCGCACAGTGCTCATTCAATAAATGCACAGCTAAACAGATGAGTTTTGAGTCTAGATTTAAATGTGACTAATGTTTTAGTACATCTGACCTCTTCTGGAAGCTGATTCCAACTGCGGGCGGAAAAATAGCTAAAAGCAGATTCCCCTTGTTTTGTGTGAACCCTTGGTATTTCAAACTGACTCGATCCTAATGATCTGAGTGATCTGTTAGGTTTATATTCAGTGAGCATATCTGCAATGTATTTATAAAATGGTCTTTAAAATGACAATAATATCGCTTATCGCAATTATTTCTGGGGCAATATATCGCACAACAAAAAGTTGTTATTGTGACAGGCCTAACCACACCATCTATTTATTTGTCTGTTTGTAGGCCTATGTCTTTTGGTCTTTCTGTCTGGCGGCTTTAGACCTGTATAACTTCAAAACATTTTAAAAACTAAAGTTCAGAAATTGAGCCTCCTTTGTCTGTCATTCTTCCCTGACAGCACACGTACATCACAGAGACGTCTATTTGACATCTGCAAGATGTATTTTTAGAGTGTTTGCTCATCTGCAATACGTCTATAGGATGTTTCCTGTCAGACATTAAATAGACTATATCTAGAAATATCTAGAAAATGTCTTTAAGATGTTTATGATTCATAATGTATGTAAAACTGACATCTTAAAGGGGTCATATGATGCGATTTCAAATTTTCCTGATGATTCAAACGTGAGTTTTGAGCAGTGTAGAGTAGCGATTGTTGTTTGTATTTCTCCGATTCACAAATGCAGACATGGTTTTATGTTTACGCGCACGATGCAATGCAATGCGTAAAAAGACAGTATAAGACATTATAATCCATAATTATGTCCCCACTGGATGCAACAAATGCCTCGTTTATAATGGGTTTTAATGTTTTTGTCTCGTTGCTCAGGCCTGGACAAGGCATCACAATATGGCAAGATGCGTAACATTTCCGTCACACGCTTGAGGTATTCGGCCAATCACAACGCACTGGACAGCTGGCCAATCAGAGCACACCTCGCTTTTCAGACCGATGAGCTTTGTCAAAATCGATGTGTTTCAGAAAGGCGGGGCATGTGTTTTTTGAACCTTAAACCGCGTAAACACAATTAAAATATTTATAAATCATTACACCAAATACACAAAATAATGTTCTTTTTAGCAACATCATATATCAAATATTTGTACACAGCAGATGCTTTCCAGATGAAGCGATCTTTAACAGACATCTTGCATACGTACATGTGGTATCTGGGTTCAGAAATTACACTATTTTCAAACTTCCAAACAAGGTTTTATTAGACGCACTTTACTCATCTGGTTTACAGTTGCTCTTACACACACACCGTGTCATTGGCAGGTAATGTGTGTGATGCAACGTCATCGCCTGTATGCCACTCCTCAAGACTCTCCCTGCAGCTTTAGGGCTGTTTGTGTGCAACTGGAGACTCAGACGGACTGCGGTGTCAACAGGGTGACTTTGTATTTGGCCTTTCCCACTATCATAGTGCACGCTTTTTGGGGGGACATCGCTTCGGAAAGACTGTTTTCAGTCCAAAATGCAGCACGTAAGTGTAATATGGGAAAATCACAGGTGAAGCTGTGCATGTAATTTCGGTCACGGATTGTAGCGGATCCAGGTGAGTCTCCGTCAAAAGCTACGACTCTATTATAATGTTTTATAATGCGGTGAAAACTTGCGTAATATTTATTATATAGGGCTATAACGATGCACATATCGTAGTTTGCGAAGTTGTTTTTTTGCGGGCCATAATACCGCAATAGAAACTATGATTAATATATTACAAGGATTATTAAATAGCGTTAAAGAGCTATACGAGTCATTAAGATTTGCACTATATTTGTAATTCTTTAATATTGCATCTTATGGTTATGTTTTTTTAAAGAAGATAGACGTTAATGATAGGCAGATGTATAGTTCTACAGTCTGCATGACATAACCTATTCTTTCTCTGAAGTAGTAGCCTAAATGTTTTTTTCTTCAGCTGAGTTGACCTGGGATCATGGGTTGACTGTCTGACCTTGGCTTACTGAAGCAATATGTGTTTGTTTATGCTATTACATTGTTATCAGTGAGAATGCTGTGGCAAAATTGGCCCCTGGAGGAATGTCAGAAGGAGACAGTAGTTTGTGTAGACTCAGTAATTAGTCTAGTTTGTTGTGCCTTAGTAATATTTTGCATATCAGATGAACAGATTTTTAGAGAAGACTTGCTTTTGTAGTGGTTGATTGACATGACTACACATTTTGTTTAATCCCATATTGTATCTGGCCTCAGCTGCCATATATATATATATATATATATATTATATATATATATGTATATATGTACTGATTGGTTGTTAGCCTCATTGATCTGAGTATATATATATATATATATATATATATATATATATACTCACAAAAGTGAGTACACCCATCACAATTCAGCAACCATTTTAGTATAATGTAAATACTAAAGGGGACAATACAATACTAGAGTAGTCAATGTGCTACTTGTATAGCAGTATAGATTTACTGTCCTCTGAAAATAACTTAACATACAGCCATAATTGTCAAAATAGCTGGCAACAAAAGTGAGTACACCCTAAGTGATAACAGCTGTACGTCGTTTAACCATGCAAAGCCACAAGTCTCCACACTGATCACCTTATATTTATTTGATAAGAATGTGTAGGAATGTATATTATTTAAAATATGTATTATTATTGGTCAGCCATGTTGTCAAACTGGCTGCTGCTAAGATGAAAATTATTATTTGAAGTTGTCTGGCACCGAAATAGAAAGTTAATGTCAAATGTTTTGAGGTCATTTAAACCTGTACTTTAACCCACTTCCTTCTCAATAAGTGCATATAATGTGGGAAAATAAAGGACTGTACTGACCACAGACAATAGCTTGTTGGATTTGGGTAAATCACGTCCTTGGCATTTTAATAACTTACATGTTTGCAAATAAGGCTGATGGCATGTTCATGGAAACTGAAACAAGTAAATATAAAATGAAAAATATAGATGCAATTCAAAGACTGTAGCAAAGTGTTTCTAAAATGATCCAAAAACATAAAGCACATTGATTGCCCTTTAGATCTGTGTCTCATCCAGTTCCAAGGCAGTATCTTTCCATTAAGTCAGCTCTCTGCACCTGTGTTTGCAGTGCTCGACTCTTTTGTTGATGCCTTGTGTTCATAACCTTGTACATTACCATGCTGTCAGAAATAACCATTGTTCAGTACTGTGTTAGACATTTCTTCTGGGATCATGATGTGCTTGTGCTTTTACGTTTGAATAGAGAACTTAATTGTTTGACTAAAAAAACATTTTAAATTAATTTTCAGTGTGACTTAGTGTTTGTGATTGTTCTGCTTTCATAATCAAAATGACACATTTCATCATTTTTCTTTGCCGAGACGGAAATTCTGTACCAAAAACAATTCACTGTGTATTTACTTTACTGATCACGATAAGAACATATTCATGAAATCAGATAAGAATCGTCTTTTTTATCTTAGCATAGAGTTAACTCAATGAAAAATTGCATACAATTTTGTACACATAATGATGACCTTTCAGCTGTTGTGATGAGTGAAGGTGTTTACACATGCTAAGTGGTTGTTTTGCATGTCTAGATTGATGTTTAAAGTAGAAACAAGCTCTACAGGTGGTACTTAACGTGCTTGTTGTGGACATCTTATTGACATTGTGGAGGTTTGTTTCTCGTGCAGGAAAAATGTGGAGAGATGCAGAGCAGGCGCTGACTCTGATGTGGCTCCTCTCTTGGATCTCACACAGCATGTGTAAGTGAGGGAGGCACAGCTTTAAAATTCAAAGAATAAATCCAGACAGTTGCCATTGTGTACTCCTTTTTTTGTTTTTTGGCAAGCTATTGGGGTTTGGTGAGTGATTTTTCTATAAATGAATAATTTGGAGGCCTGTTGTTTATTTACAGTACATCAGCATTGTGTAACATTCAGAATTGAATTCCTGCATTTGAACTGAGGTAGCAAACAGGATACAGATATTTAAATTCTATATTGAATTTAAGGAAGTATAATTCAAATAATTCTAATACTTGATATTTTTCAGTGTGAAATACCCATAAACATGCTTCAACACACAAAGTATGGGCTATTTCCAGTAGCATTTAATAATAGTTTGTTAATAGTCTGTTTGAAATTTCACTTTATCTAGTCCTATTATTCTTACAGATATCTTATCATATACTCTTCAATTACAATATCTTTCCAGGTCATTCTCCCCCGATGAGGCCCAGACTAACAAGATGTCGGTCGCCTGAGAAAGAGACTTTTACTTGCTGGTGGGAGCCTGGATCAACAGGTGGATTGCCCACCAGCTACCACCTGTATTACAGAAAAGAGAGGTGAGTGCAGCCTACATCACTATTCAGCATCGTTCATCTTGCTGTCAAAAAAGTATATTTGCATTATTTATTTTCCCTTTATCAAAGCATGGATAGTTACTTCATTGTGTGCTTATTATGACACAGTTTAGAATATAGGCTTTATTTGTCTCAATAAAATATCAAATGATTTTGTTTCTATCAGTAACATGAAATGTTATTGAGATAATCTAGCATTTTGGGTTGATTATTGAAAGAAGTCACTTATGCTCACCAAGGCTGCATTTATTTGATCAAAAATACAGTAAAATCTGTAATATTGTGTAATATTAGTACAATTGACTTTTTTTCTAGTTTCTTATGTTTTAGATATTTAAAAGTTTTTAAAATGTTATTTATTCCTGTGATGGCAAAGCTGGATTTTCAGCAGTCATAACTCTAGCCTTCAGCGTTGCATGATCCTTCAGAAGTCATGCCAATATGTTGATTTGGTGCTCAAGAAATATTACTTATCAATACTGATTGTTGTTTTACTATCAGTGTTGAAGACAGTTGTGCTCCTTAGCAGTTTTTGTGGAAACTGCAATACATTTTTTCAGAATTTTTGGAGCAATGGAAACATCAAAAGAACAGTTGTTTAAAACTGTTTTTTTGTAACAATTTAAATGTCTTTACTGTTACTTTTGATTAATTTAAAGGGGTCATATGATGCGATTTCATTTTTTCCTTTCCCTTTAGAGTGTTACAAGCTCTGAATAAAAGTATTAATTTCTTCCAAAAGCAAACATTTGAATTGTCGTTCTGATCTTCATTTTCTATTATTTTCTAAATATTTTTCTAAGTTGTACGCCACACACACTTATTAATAAACACACTAAACCTAGGATAACCTAGTATAGTAACCAAGTTCATTTTTACATATTTTATAAGAATAAATATCAGGTTTTGGTTCATTTGTCATTAATTTTAAACTTTTTCAGCTCTTTGGAAGTCTTTGAATGTCCGGATTATCATAAGGCAGGGAACAATTCTTGTTATTTTGATAAGCGACACACGTCTATTTGGATCATATACAACATCACAGTGGTGGCCTCCAATGCACTGGGAAAAGCCTATTCGGAATCTGTAGAAGTTGATGTTATGGATATCGGTGAGTTCATTTAATGTGTTTACAAAATATTAAAATGCATCCAGAAATGCTTTTGTTTTTGTGTGCTTGCAATATATACCCCTAGTGTATACTGACCATGCATGAATGGTTAATGATGTTTTACTACAGAGGCCAATTTCAGGGTTGTTTTGACAACAGCCACAGTGCAATGAGCTGCCTGCTAAATATAGTGTATATAAAGATTTCCTACCACTACATAAGGGCACACGCAGCTCAATAAGCAAAATCTTTACAGTGAAAGTTTTGAACTTTTGAACTTTCAGTTAGATCATAATACTAGAACAAGACCGATAACACTGCATGTAAAGTTATACAGTTTAGTTACAATTTCCCTTAAACCAGTTCAGTTACTGCTAGAAATGTGTGCACAATGTGTCTTCCATCTGTAACGGTGAGTTAAACGATGATCATTTTAGAGCATCTGAGTGGAATGGAAAAGTACTAAATGGCACTAAACAGAGGCAGCTCTGGCTGACTAACTGAACAGAATGAGGATGATCAGGTTTGTGTCTTGCATTCTGCAAAACTCAAGCCATGTATCGAATATTCCACTGCAGATGCTTGAATGTGCTGGCATATGGTTGATGTTCTCATTTTTTTATGCATTAAGAGCATAAATACACTACTGTTCAAAGGCTGGGCTCATTATGATTGTTCATCAAGGATGCATTTATTTGATAAAAAATACAGTAAAACAGTAATATTGTGAAATATTATTACAATTTAAAAGAACAGTTTTCTATTTTAATATATTAAAAAAATTAATTTATTCCAGTGTTACTCCAGTGTCACATGATTCTTTAGAAATCTTTCTAATATGCTGATTTGGGGCTCAAGAAACATTTATTTTTATTAATGTTGAAAACATATCGTGCTGCTTAATATTTTTGTGGAAACTGTAATACATTTTTTCATGATTCTTTGATGAACAACATAGAACAACATTAACATAGACATCTTTTGTAACATTATAAATGTCTTTACTGTCACTTTTGAGCAATTTAATGTGTTCTTACTGAAGAAAAAGTATTCTTCTCTTTCCAAGAAAGAAAAAAAAAACATACTAACCTTGAACTTTTGAATGGTAGTGAATAAGAAGCATATGAAGAATAGTCAAGTATCCATTTAGACCACATTCAGTTTATTTCCTTTTTTTAGTACCTTTTTTAGTAAGTTGTCACTTACTGGTACATCATGTCTGTGCAGTTGATTGTCATCTAAGATGATTCATCTTCTTCCACACAGTGCAGCCTCACCCTCCAGAGAATGTAAATGTGACTTTCATGCAGACCACGAACAGTCCATATTTCCTGGTGCGGTGGCAGCCTCCGCATGACGCAGACACACGTTCAGGCTGGGTAACAATCAGATATGAAGTTCGCTTAAAAATTGAGAACAGAGGAAATGAGGAGGACAGCAATTGGGAGGTGAGATTCAAGTAGTTTCAAGGTCATCAAGGTTCTTAAAAATGTTCTTATGGTTTGTCATTTTTCTTTTTTAAATCAAAACTATTTAAGTCCAGGGCTTTCAACTGGGGGTCCATATATAAACCATATAGGATTTTTTAAATCTAAAAATATTCCATACTGTATTTATAAAAAAATAGCTTCTAAATGTTTTAATTAATTATCAATTTATTATCAAAAAGAAAATATTTCTGTATTGGGAGTCTGTGAGTTGACTAGTTTCTGCATTTAAAAGTTTTGATACCATGTAATATAATTTTAATTCTTGTGTTTTAGTCATATAGTGCTGGAAAACAATTGGAGTTTAGCATCTACAGTCCGCAGCCAGGAGCAAATTACATCGTTCAGGTGCGCTGTAAACTAGACCAAGGCTTCTGGAGTGAATGGAGCCCCTCTGCATTCATCCATATTCCAGGCAGTAAGATGATACCAGCAACTCAATCTTTCACACCTGCAGCCATTATGCTGCATTACTCAGCATTTTTAGCCTTACATAACAGTATCAGGCTACAGTAAAAATACTAAATAAAGTATAAATACGTTTTTAATTCTGCCTTTAGATCCATTTTAAGTCATTATGCAGTACAGCATTAAAAGATGATGAAAACTGAAAGCAAAAAATGTAAGTCTTTGTGTTTCTCGCATTGCAGTTATGTCTGACACACAGAATGCGGTTATGATCATTGCTGTCACACTAACCATCATCATTTTCCTGCTGACTGCAGGAGTGCTGACAGTCAAGATGAAACCGTAAGCATGACATCCCACCTCATCATAATGTCAAAGGAATTTACACTGATGACTGTATAACGATAACAGTTTTCATTCAAAATCAGTATTCTGTTCCCTAATGTGTGACACAAATTAATATATTAATATTAACATTAATATAACATTGTATCCACCTTATTTTTTAATACAATACAATTTTCCTTCTGATTTATTAGCTGCTATAGGTGCAAAACTGTTGCAAAAATGCTAAACTTTACAGAAGGGTAAAACAACTTGCACTATAAACCAGTATGTTTGTGATTACGGTAATAAATTCAAATTTTATGATAGCAAATAAGCAGCATAAATAATGAACTGTTTTTTCACATAAAAAAAAAAAAAACACTGGATGGGACTGGAAGCAAAAGTCTTGTAGATTCAAGTTAAAAAAACCTGAAAACTCTTATGTTAAAAATAAGGTGGATAACACCATAAAGTTAATTCTGTATTTCCTTATTCTTCTCTAGGGTGAAGCATTTTTTACTGCCACCAGTTCCAGAACCGAAGATCAGTGGCTTAGACACTCAGCTCCTTAAGGTACAGCAGACAGTACCATAATTCATGCATTTCTAGTTTGTTAAAGCAACAATATATTATTTTATTAATTCATTTTTCCACGAGCCGCAGTTTTATAGTAGTGCAGTTTAATTTTACTTTTGAGCTTTTTTTTACAGGATAAATATGACATTAGGAAGAAAAAAAATGGCAGTGCTTTAGAATAGAAAATGAAAATTCTGTCATTTTCTCACCCTCGTGCCGTTCTAAACCTGTATGAGTTTCTTTCTTATGTGGAACATAAAAGAAGATAGTCACATTACATTGTGACAATTTTTCTAAACAATCTGTTGAAATGTTCTATCATTGTCAAAAAATAGGAGGGAGTTTTTTTAACATTTCCAGCAGACAATGAATTGACCCCACAAAACTGCAGTTACAAAATACAAACGTCATTTTACTTCTCATTTCACAGAGTGGGAAGTCCGAGGAAATCTTCAGTGCTCTGATTACTCCGGGATATCCCCAAATAGCCCAGAGATCAGACCGTCAAGTGGAGTACCTCGTGGTCTCTGACTATGATGAGGAAATGGATTTTGATGGCAAAGCTCATCTTGAGTACCAAAAGGGAGAAAACTGTCCCACAGATACTGCACAAAAGATCTCTCAAAACAGCATCCAGATCACATTGAAAAGCAGTCAGGATCTAATCACAACACTGAGTGAAGACGTCTACTCTGGGACTGTCTCCAATCAGCTAAATGCCACCAGCAGTGTCCTTGGAGAGCCTCAAAAACTACTTCACCTTGATTGCAATGGCTCACCAGTAAAAGCTCCGGATCAAAACACTCAAATGAGCTCCGGTAGCAAATGTGAGCACGTCAGCATCAACCCTGCTGGACTTATGGGGTACGTTGAGGTTGATGAAGAGAAACGAGACCAGACACCTCTGGTAGGGGAGGACTACAGTATGGTCACTGACGTTATCAGTGATAATTTCCTTGTACTACAAGACAGCATCCCCATACAGGGTCACAAAGCGGTCAAATGTGACAAAACATTTAAAGCTGAGGAAACAGGAGGTGTTTTCGAACCTCTGGGATACTTGGAAACCCTGACAACATTTTCAAGTGGACCTTGACTATTTTGCGACTTAAACTTCAGAGGTTTGGTGTAATTTTGTCTCATAGTGAACTGTCATGCACTTTGTTAGCAGAGATGGGAGAAGGGTTCTTTCAGCAATCAGGGGTGCGTTTCCCGTACAATGACATAACTTGCTGCTTAACTACCTTAGTACAAAGCATCATTGGAGAAATTAACTAGCTATTCATAATTGATTCACAAAACTGCTTATTTATCATTTTAACCACATTGGCTCAACAATGTCGTTACTGAGGTCACGCAGGTGGTGGAGTAATTACATCTGCTAATTAATCATTCGGATCAAATTAATGTCAGATTATTAATGTAAATAACAAACATGGCATATGAGGACTATAAAAATGTTGTTAGCCATTGTTTTGTGTTATTTGCAGCTTCCCCTGGGCACTAGAGCACAATCACATTCTTCAAAAACTGCACTTTCATTCTCTTGACAAAGTAAAAGACATATGTGTGTGTGTATATAT
>NW_015642610.1:2272677-2281031 GCF_001515625.1 Sinocyclocheilus rhinocerous
GTATATATATGTATATATGTATGGAATGAAAGAGATACAGATTGTACTGTCAGCTTACTTATTTTTCTTAAGAGCAAAGTCCACACGTCATAACAAGAAACTATGGTTGTAACTACAGGTCGTGAGCTGTAGTTCCAACCACACAACTTTGCGATGCTATTTTTGAATGTTCGTTGGAACTATGGTTTCGGGAAACGGCAAATTGTTGAACTACGTTGGGAGCAGTGGAACTTGCAACCATATTTGGCTAACGATGCTTTTGGGAAACACACCCCTGTTATGTTGTATCTGTCAATCTGCACAACTACAGATACAGTTTGCACAAACACAGAACCGTTTCTGTGGGTAATTCAGGCTAAACAACACAGCTACAGCTGCAGTAATGGGTCGAAAATTAGGTTAAAAGGCAGCGTCATTCCAAACCATTACACATCGACCAACAGCTGTTAAAAAAATACCCCACTAAAGATCATTATAGTAATTGTTAAACCTTTCAAAATGTTTCTTCAACCTTCTACCTCATAGCAGACACACACAAAACATCCCACTAGAGTTTCTGCCACTTTCTCTAAAGACCTGGCACTTTTCTAAATCCTTGCTGCTCCTGATCTTTTGAAGTTTGATTATTATTAAGAATTTTCATAGTTTATTGGAAACATTTTAAAATACAGAAAAGCTTTTTTTGTATATTTATTCACAATGATACTATGAATATAATAAGTCTGAGATTTCTTTGGTCAAAACAACTAATGATGATACAGTGTATTTATTGAACTATGCATCCACTAATTGCATGTCGCTCACAATCCGTTTTATTTATACTTGATTTAATCTTGATTTATAACTGGTTTAATGTTAAAATAGTCATCAATATTCACTCATTTTTGCATATACAGACAGCATCACTGAATGCATCCTTCTGAACTTGGACACTTTTAAAGGCAGTATCTATCTAGAATTAAGACTAATGTCAAATAATAGATTAGATCTGCATAAAACTCTGGGTTGTCAAAGCCTAACTAGTGTCAAAGCTTAACCAAACACAAGGGCAGTGAGCCCAAAACAGTGTGGCAGGCCTTTGATGGTTTTTTCCCACCTTATATAGAGCGCCTCAGAGAAGCTAGTTACAGCAGCAGACACAGATGGGTCAGCTGGTCTCATCATGGAACATTTATGGTCTGCAGTGCAGCAGTAAAGAGTTACTTTAAGTCAAACATTGACTTAACACTATACAAGGACAAACATTTGGTTCAGCATGAAAGAAAATGCTAGAACTATTGTGCAGCTTTTCTGTGTAGTTGAAATTAGAATGCAAGCCATTTGTTTTTATATCACCCATTGTGGTACATTATAGGTATTTTGTTTGTTATGTAACAATGTGATGCTTAAGACGTACAATACTGCAAGAGAATTAATATGAAGTTATGTAAAAACTGTCAGCACAGGGGTGCATTGGTGTTTCTAGCTCGAGTTCCTCACATTCTTTCACTGACAGTGGCATGTGTAATTCAGTTTTCTATCCACTGCTGGACAATGTCCAGAGAAAATCACTAAAAGGTTAGGAATGATTTTATTTTTGACCATAACATTTCAGTAAACACAGTTCTGCAATTTTTTTATAAGTTGTCTTAAGCTAAAATAAAGAGTTCTATAACCAAAAAGTCTAATATTTTCTTAAATCATAGATGGATAAATCCTGAAAGCAGCATTTTCAGAGAACCGGTTCAACCAAGAAGTGGTGGTTTTATTCCAGATCAGTTAACATTCTTTTCACATTCTCAAGTAGCCTGTAAGTAAAAGCATACATTTAGCCAATTCTTGTGATGGTATGTTTTATCCGCTAAACAAATTTAAAGGGATAGTTCACCCAAAAATGAAAATTCTGTCATCATTTACTCATGCCCATGTCATTTCAAACCTAGAAGACATTTGTTCATCATCAAAACACAAATGAAGATATTAAATGAAATTTCTGTCTCTCCACTGGACTATTTCAGCTAAACTTTGGTCAAAAAGTTCATAAAGACATCATAAAGGTAATGCATATGGATTGAGCAGTTTACTGTATTACTGGGCTCTGTTTGTTTGTTGATCAATGTTTATACATGAATAAACGCCTAAATTAAATCTGTTCATTATGTAAAGTGATCATGGCTCTTTAGGAGACTTGGATTAAATTGCTCTATTCATGTGGATTTCTTTCACAATCTCTTCATGAACTTTTTGAATCGGAACATGTTTGGGTGAAAGGACATTCAATTCTCAGGTTTTGAAGATGAACAATAGTCTTGTGGGTTTGTAACTACATGAGGGTGAGTAACTGAAGACAGAATTTTAATTTTTGAGTGAACTATCCCTTTAATGGAATAGTTCACCCAAAAATTAAAATGAAAAATGTCATAATTTACTCACCCTCGCGTTGTTTCAGACCTGTATGAGTTTCTTTCTTCTGTTGAACACAAAATACTTTGAAGAATGTTGGTAACCAAACAGATGCTGGTTCCCATTAACTTCCATATTACAGAAAAATGTATGTCAATGAGGACCAGAAACTATTTGGTTACCAACATTCTTCAAAATATCTTGTTTTGTGTTCAGCAGAAGAAACAAACTCAAGAAAGAACAACTCCAGGGTCAGTAAACGACAGAATTTTCATTTTTGAGGGGTGAACTATCCCTTTAAGCACTACAGATTCATTTCTGATTTCTATTTATTAATTTATAATGGTATTTCAATGACGGACAGTTTTGACACAAGATCATCATTTATTGCAATGAATTTATTGCAAATACTAGAGAAAACTCTAAAACCTTCACAATCACAAAGTTGTTTTTGGTCCAATAGTCAACATTCTGAAAATACACAGAAGCAGGGGAAAATGTTTATATGTGAAAATGATTTGTTACTGCTTAGTGAAGTTTGAATTATTAGCTCTATGCTACACGTATATGCCATGAACCACTGAGTACTACACAACTGCATAACACACATTCCCTATTAACTGCAGTCAACAGCAGAAAGGCATAGAGCTAAACTAACACTGAGAATTTTAAGGAGAACCACCTCAAGCACTCAGTATTAATGGTTCAGCTAGTGTTGAGGAACAGCCAGAGGAGAGTTATAAATTAAAAGTGAGGACTATGATTTAGGTAAGTGATGTTTAATAAGTTCTAGGAAGGAGAGGTATTCCCACAAACACTTCACGGTCGTAACAATCATTTGCTTTATGCGCCTTCAGAATTAACGGCACCCTGCCGATAATGACGACACGTGGGCTACAAACACAGTGGATGGACATGATCAGTAAAATTGTGCAATTGTGGAGAAGGAAAATAATTTGATTTACATAAATTAAGTCATTCAGATTGTTTCTATCATTTTATCAAACTACTACACTTTTAATAGATATAAAGGGATAATAGCTTTTTGCAAAAATATTCACCATTCAGATTGTGGAAACGTCAAACTAAGTATGTGATATCTTTACGAAAATATTTTTAGTCAAGGGCTGTTCTCTATTTTCAGCTGTATTGCCTCTTGATTTAATACACCATTCCAGGTTACAGGAATATACGTTTACATTTTTAATAAAATCCTCTAGACAGGCACATTTGGTACTTCAAGCTATTCCTGACATATTTCACAGGGTGCTGAGGGCTCACGCGGGGTTGGAAACACTGTAGTAATTGGTTTCCGTGTCGCAGAAGCGTGACCTAAGCACTGCAAACAAACAAAATTTTTGTCTCATTCATCGGTGTACTTCCATCAACTTCCTTCATGGTCATCCAGCAGCTGCTCTGAACCAATAGAAATGGATGAAAACTGGTCCTCGAAATTCAGGAAAGGGTGGTTGTAATCTTTTTCGAGCATTTTCTTCCAGATTTTAACTGAGAAAACACAAGCAGAATAAATAAGTGAATCCAAATGGAGGGAGTGGATAATTCTTATAAATGAAAATTAGTTTTCACATCACACATGTAACAAATGATTTGCACTTTAATGATGTTTTAAAAAACTCATTGTAGCTGATTATTCAATCAATATTTGGCTACTTTGTAAATTGCATTCTTTTTTATTTATTTTTTTTATAAAAAAATATTGTTACAGTTTAAAGGGGATATGATGCAATTTCAATTTTTCCTTTCTCTTTGGAGTGTTACAAGCTCTTGGTGCATAAAGAAGATCTGTAAAGTTGCAAAGACTGAAGTCTCAAATCCAAAGAGATATTCTTTATCAAAGTTAATCTATTTGGATACATTTTAAAATGTAATTTATTCCTATGATTGCAAAGCTGAATTTTCAGCAGCCATTACTCCAGTCCTTAATGTCACATGATCCTTCAGAAACCATGCTAATATGCTGATTTGATGCTCAACAAACATTTCTTATTATCAATGTTGAAAACAGTTGTGCTGCTTAATATTTTTATGTAAACCATGATGCATTTTTTTCAGGATTCACTGATGAACAAAACTTCAAAAGAAGATAATTTTGAAATAGAAATGTTTTATAACAAGCTAAAAGTCTCTACTGTCACTTTTGATCTGATTTTATCTTTTTTTTTTTTCCAATGTTTTTTTATCTCATGTTACACATATCAACCAACCACCATACAGATATAATTTTACAAAAATGCTCTTGAGTCTATACATACATGGCTAACATACCTATAAACAAAGCAGCTAAGTTAAACATTTACATATTTAACAGTTAATGGAGTAGTTTAACAGAATAGTTAACTAAAAGGATAATGAAATTGCAGTACTGCATGCAAAAGTAATAAATTCATGCTATTTTTACGTCTTTATTTAGGACGTACTGTACTCTGGCTCTTCAGTTCCAGAAGGTTCTCTTGATGGCTCCGCCTCCTGTTGCTCCTCCTGCTCTTCCGGTGATGCAGCCTCCAGATTTGCAATCATCACCTCATAGGCCGTCCTGGCCTCAGCCGATAACTCAATCATTTTGTGATAGTGGTCCTGTGGGCATCAAATAAAGAGAAATCAGCGAAGTGCACCGAATTAGATATCTACCACAACTATAACCAGAAACTTCTGGTACTTACCTGTGCGCCA
Organism: Sinocyclocheilus rhinocerous; assembly: GCF_001515625.1. Classification (NCBI taxonomy): domain Eukaryota; kingdom Metazoa; phylum Chordata; class Actinopteri; order Cypriniformes; family Cyprinidae; genus Sinocyclocheilus; species Sinocyclocheilus rhinocerous. The sequence goes on from NW_015642610.1 coordinate 2,277,751, forward strand.
TCATAGTTAAAGATGCCCACCAAGCTGACAGGAACAGCTTTATTAACACAGCGGCCCAGCGCCTTCCGTGACAAGGCAAACACAAATGGGATGCCTTGATCCCGGCATGTGTCGATGATCGTGTGAAGAGCCTCATCTAGACCGCCTACATTAACACAACAGGCCCTCCATCAGCAACAATTACAGCAGCAATATGAATGGAAATGTGAGTTCGGTGCTGTAAACTCACTTTACCTTTGGACTGAATACGTTCACAGTTGGGCGAGATGATGACGCACTTGACCTTCCTAAGTTTGAGGTGTTTCAGCACCTCTCGTAGGCCCATGACCAGCCTGCGCTTCATCCTGGCCTTCATGGGGTCTTTCTGAAAAAGACGATCCTGAAACCTCACCAGCTCCTTCAGTAAGCTGCTCACACATTCATCTACATCTTTTCTAAGCACCTGGTTGCAGTAGCTGTAGAATTAGCACAAAGAAATACATCATCTATAAATTAATATCAACAACAACAAAAACAACATTATTATTATTAATATAGTATTATTATTAATTAATATAATTTTAATTAATTTATTATTATTATTATTATAAATTATTGTTATTACTACTCAAATTAATTTTTTATCACTTGAAAATTAGGCATTCATTTAAATCACAAATTCAAGCCTTTTTGGGAACAATACAATCGTTACAGTTTCTTACTCTCTGAACTTCCTGCTGTGGATTTTGGGAAGATTGGGATTCCAGGATTTTAGTGTTGCATTTTCTGACACGCTGTCATCCAACTTGTGATGAGATGGTGAACCAGGCTGGCCACTCTCTGACTCCTCAGTCCCAACGAGTCCAGGCATCTCATCTATGTCTGATGACAGTTTCATTGTACATATAACAAAAACACTGATGCTACCAAGCTACACAACACTAAAACTTTTCATATTCTGATCAACCTCAGTAATTGCCTACAATGATCACATTGTGATCACAGTGCTGTAATATATTACAGTGTTTCATACTTGTGTGAAGATGTTGGTCATGGTCAGCGAGGCTTGTTTCAGAAGGATTCTCACTAGTACTGGTTTCGTTTTCACCAGCTTCAGTGGCCACTCGGATCGGGTCTCTCTCCTCCAGCAGGCGGCTCTGTTTCCTTTCCTCTCTCTCCCGAAGAATGACCTCAATTGTTCAAATTGCAAAACATCTTTAAGAATGCTGATCAAATACGGATTCAAAATTCACAGGAATTTTGTAATTTCTGCACCAAATATAAATGACGCTCCAGTTGTGTTTGATGACACCAGTGGCACACAAAATTCTCACACCACAACTTTAGGTGGACACTGGACTCACTCTTTTGAGTGGTGTTGGTTTCTTCGCCTTGGGAACTTCTCGCTGTTTTCCCTTCTTCACTAATGGACAGGTGGAGTCCAGCGGGTTGTGCGGTGTCTTCTCTTGCTGCCATGGCTTTTTCTGAACTGAAGGTTCTTTGTGGACTACAGGCAGAGCTCCTCCAACTAACACACCAGCAATATTAATTGTTTTATTACACATAGTGAGTAACATCATAGTTTCCTACAAAGTCTTTAAATGCATAAAAGAGTATCGACTTGCATATTTCAGCCAAATACCTGAAAGTGTTAGTGGTCGCTGGTCTTGTGTGGATTTTTGAGACTGTTGCTTCTGCTCAAGAACGGTCAGCATGTTTCCAAGGTCAAGCTGTACAGGAGCTTTTGACTTCTTCTGACTAGTCTGCTGAGATAAGATGGGATAAGAAGCAATTACAATGTGTGACCGTCTCATTTCTTAGACAAAATATTTAGTCATTAATTTTACATTCGGATTTACTGTACATCCTTTTAGATTTGATGGGGTTTAAACATCGCACTGGGGAAACATATCAACCTGTGTTTTCTTAGTGTCACTGGAGGAAGAAGCGGGTGTAGTGGCTTTGTGTAGGGACAATCCCTCTTTTTGTGCTACTGAATGTCCTTTGAGTTCCTGAATCAATATAATTACGGATGATACAATTAACAATTAAGGTGCATATTTCAGTCTTTGAAATTCAAACATTTTATATAAACTGCTGGCATGGTGCTCAGGCCAAAAAAATAAACTCACAGATGCATGTGATAGGTCTGGAAACTCTTCTTCATCCTCCAAAATAAATAAATAAAAATAAATAATATACAAATAAAAAAATAAAAATAAAAAACACACACAAAACAGTGAATAAGCCTCTAAAATAGTTTGTTTCATGCTGCATTTACAAAATACAACAATAATGTACAATTACAACAGAATATATAATGATTGAATTTACAGCCCCTTCATAAATTGGATATAAACATAAAAAAATCAAAACACACTTGGTGTGCATTTTTTTTATTTGTCATTGTGTAGAAGTTAAATAATTTTGCTTTTTTTTTTTTTTTTTTTTTAAAGAAAATGAGAAATTACTAAAGTAGTCAAACCTGTTCATTAGAAGGGGGTGTCCCAATACTTTTGGCAACTCTTCTTCATCCTCCAAAATAAATAAATAAAAATAAATAATATACAAATAAAAAAATAAAAATAAAAAACACACACAAAACAGTGAATAAGCCTCTAAAATAGTTTGTTTTAGTTTACAATAACTGATTTATACAGCAATTTATTTCCAACAAACAACAATTTAAACACGAAACTCCTAAAATCTAATTTCAGAAAATATCAAATCACAGATTTGACAGATTTCACCTCAAACTTTGGAGGCTCTTGCTGTATCAGATGTTCCTCTAGTGTTTCCTCTGTGTTCTCAGATGCTGTTTTGGATTTCTTCTTTTTCTTCCTCTTCTTCTTCTCTGTCTGCTCAACTGGCTGCGTAGTTAAATCCTCCTGGATACAGTAAAAATAAAAATAAAAAGCATACATTGTGTCTATTTTGTATAGTACATGTTCAAAATGCTGATCAACAGTGCAGCAGTTTACCTGAGACAATCTGTTGGCTTTAGGGCTTTTCTGGATGACTCTGGGAGGCTGAGAAGCAATGTTTGCCCAGGACTGAGCAGAAGATCCAGTGGGATTGGATTGGTCCTGATCTAAATCAAATTGGGCTTTAAACAATTTGATGCATTTAATACTTTTAGGATCGATTTTTAACTTAAAAATCTAATTTAAAAAGATTTACAACCCACTTCTGTAATATGATGCATTTCCCAGTGAAACGGAATATTCAATAAGAAAAAAACAACAACAAAATAATGGTGTGTTCAAGTCATGTCATAACGATCATGTTATGACGTGACATTA
>NW_015642610.1:2282048-2283926 GCF_001515625.1 Sinocyclocheilus rhinocerous
ATAACATAACATAACATAACATAACATAACATAACATAACATAACATAACATAACATAACATAACATAACATAACATAACATAACATAACATAACATAACATAACATAACATATAACATAAAATAGAGTGTTCTAACCTCTGGGCATCAGGAAAGACCTGCTCACACTCCTTACTCTCCTGTGGGGAGCGGGGTAAGTTCAGGGGGTGAGTGTGTAAGTGCAGCAGATCAAGATCAGGATCGTCTGCAGTGCTGGGCAGACCCTGCTTAGACAGCTTGAAGCCGGAGGAAGGCGGGGTACCGCAGGCATGCTTCTGATGGTCCAGCAGCTCTGAACCAGACTCAAAGTTCAGGTCACAGTCCTCACAACGGTATTGACGCTCCTCTGCAGGACAACAGAATGAGTGAGATAGCAAGCGAGCGAGTTTGTGTGTGTGTTTATGTGTGTATGAGTGCTAACTCACCGTGTATGTCTGGAGCCATGGTCTCACATGAAAATTCCTCAGCCTTCATGAACAGTAAGAGTTCCTCACCCGGCTGGACCTCTCGGACCACACGGTAAAAGATCTAGAGAGAGAGAGAGACAGATGTTTAACATGGGACAGAATACTGATACACTACTGTTTAATGTTTTTTTTTTTTTTTTTAAAGAAAAGATGCATCAACATCTTGCTCTGAAAAAAGTGACTGAAGCACCTGACATCGTAATTACAACTTCCTAACTTGCAAATACGAGGACTTGAACACACCATAAGACAAAGAAAGATATGTATTAAGAAAATAAATAGGGTCTATTTTGATTTCTGAAGCATGTTTGCACATCTTCACCTGCTGTGATAGCTGATGACATGTCACACTTTCCACTGGACGGGACTAGCTGTGCCGACTTGATTCTTCGTTTTGGTACATTCTAATAAGAATAAAAACCAAACGTTGCCAAGATTCATTGAGTAAACAGCTTGTGCTTTAACAGAACAATGTGTTCTTTGGCCCAAATCACCAGGCATGAAAGTTACCTTACAAAGGGGTGCTGGTGAACTCTGACACTCTGCTGGCATGACTGCACCAGCGCATACCCATGGTTCCTGGTGCAGGGAAGCTGCTGTAGGGTTGCTGGGTGTGATATCACCCAATTCAGGGAAATCGGCAAGTTTCATTTCAAATGTGCTGCTACATGTAATGGCTGATTTGGCTCTCTCTGCGGGGTTTGGGGAAGGTTTGGTCCCTCTGTCACCTAGAAGCAGAACCAAATCTTCCAATTACAATTTAATCAGGAAATTATTATTAGAAGTCTTCTTAAAAGGAATAAACACCTCTGTCTTTTGATCTCCTGCTGATTCTTTTGTCCTGAGAGGAAGGCTCAGCTCTGTTGTCTTTTAATAACTAAAAGATTGAAAAACTTTATTAGGCTTTCAAAAGTGCAACAGTAATAAAGATTGAAATCATTCAAATGGCCATACTAGGATCAGACCTTTCCAGTTTGCTTGTTTGAATCATCATTTAGACCACTGCGGGCTTTGAGATCAGCGCACTTGTTGGTGTGAGAGCTGCTGTTGTAGATGTTTGTCCTTTGTGCCACGTCATACTGATTGTCTACTGATCTCTGCCTCCTCTTGAACCAGTCCTCGGGTGACGACTGGCATGTCTTGTTTTTATATGGAGCTCTGTGTACAATAAAGTCTAAAGTTAAAAACTGAAAATCATAAGACGAGTCAAAACTAGCACAGATTTCGTTAGTTCTCCAATGCAATGTGATGTACAGCGGCCCGAAAAAGCAGTTGGACAATTAAAAGCAATTAACAACAATTAAAAGCAACTGATATACTGTTCAAAATGAATACAAGAATTGTTACACTTTCTTGCCGTCAAATGTTAGCGG
>NW_015642610.1:2285012-2310470 GCF_001515625.1 Sinocyclocheilus rhinocerous
CTACTGAGCTCCGCCTTCTCTTGAACCAGTCCTCGGGTGACGACTGGCATGTCTTGTTTTTATATGGAGCTCTGTGTACAATAAAGTCTAAAGTTAAAAACTGAAAATCATATGACGAGTCAAAACGACGAGATTTCGTTAGTTCTCCAATGCAATGTGATGTACAGCGGCCCGAAAAAGCAGTTGGACAATTAAAAGCAATTAACAACAATTAAAAGCAACTGATATACTGTTCAAAATGAATACAAGTATTGTTACACTTTCTTGCCGTCAAATGTTAGCGGAAAATATTCATAGTCAATTAGTTCACCCAAAAGTGAAAATTCTGTCATTATTTACTCACCCTCATGTCGTTCCAAACTGATATGACTTTGGTAAATCTTAGAAACACAAGTTAAGATATTTTGAAGGAAACCTGAGAGGTTTCTGTCCCTCCATTGACTTACAGTAAAAGAACCAAAACTTAAAAGTTGAGCCCGACCGATATGGGTTTTTTGGGGGCCGATGCCGATACCGATATTATGGAGTAAAAAAAGAATGATACCGATATATCGGCCGATATTCTTTATGTGTAGGCTATATTATAGTACAGTATAGTCAAAAGTTTGGACACACTTCCCATTCGTGTGTCCAAACTTTTGACTGGTACTGTATATAGAATACAGTATATAGCCTACATAAACAGTATATATATACAATAAAAGATCCACAAAGGTCACAAGGGCATTGTAAAACGAGTCCTGATGATTTAATCCAAGTCTTGTGAAGAGATATGATCGCTTTACATGATGAACAGGTTTAATTTGGGCTTTTTTATTTACATCTAAACAATGATCAACATACATGAAGCACACCACATTTGGTAAACATGGAAGTGCAGACGGAACTTGGATTAAACCTCTCAACTCATTTAGATTCATTTTACGATGCCTTTATGGCCTTTTTCGATCTAAGCTTTGGTTACACAGACTTGCAATAGAGGGACATAAACCTCTCAGGTTTCATTAAAAATGTGTTTCTCAATGACTAACCAAAATCCTATGGGTTTTGGGAACAACATATAGGCGAGTAAATTATGACAATTTTCTTTTTGGTGTGAACTATCCCTTGGATTTGATGAACTACACCTGTGATTACTTTGATTGGACATCTGTGTGAACCTGATGAGTTGGTTTAAAGTTATTTAAAAAATGGCTCAGGAAAATATGGAGACATATCATGGTCACAAATTATGAATTTGTTCCCACAACTTAATGCATGGCCATGTTGTACTAATTATTCCCCTTTTTAGTTTATTTAAATCATGTCAATGATTTTGCCAAAACAAGGGAACAAATGAATAAGTTGTGGCCAATATATCTTCTTTCTTCCCCCCTGCTTATCATGTATGGGTCTCCCCGGGAAAGTGAAGTTAGGTCTGAAAAAAAGGTCATTCTATCACATCTGCAGAAAGCACTTGGTTTGATAGTTTGATATATAATGCAAAGATATTCATACATTTTAAGTATCCCAACACTTTTTGGGGCCACTGAACTTGAACACAAATCTAACATTACATAAATTAATGAATAATTTCTCAATGCTGGCTTGCTCTGACTGGTAAATAAAATCAGATTCCACACAGTCAGTTATTTTTACCTTTTTAAGTGGTCCTCCATTTTGTCTTACTGTGGAAGGCTATGAATCAAACAAATTCAGAGTATCCAAAACTCCATCCTTCATTATCTGTGAGCACAGAGACAGGTTCAAAGATCAGACCGGTTATAAGACAACATGCATGAGCTGAAACGAAGTTGAATAAATAAAATAACCACTTTGAAAAAAAATCACTGTATGGAGTGCACAAATCTGCGTTTAAACAAACGATGCTGAATCCATGTAAATGACAAATAATGACGCAGCAACCAAATTAAAGACTAAACACCGCTCAGTAAACAGTCTTATGTCATAATCCATTCAACCAAAGTCACTTTCATATTACAGTTTAATATTGTCTACACACCGACATTTATTATTTTAAGAGATCATAAGTAAATGTATGTAAGGTTTTTGCAGGACTGCTGTCGTAAGGAGATAATATTGGATTGGATAGGTTAGCAGCAGCCAGCTACTACAACAGCAAGCAAACTCCTTTGATTCAAACTTAAGACACTTGAGATTCAAGCTTATATGTGAAATAACATGATAGATGGCCAGTGTGTCGCATGTTTAGCTGTCGACAGCTTCCAGCAGCTCTTCTGTGTCAGATCATATGGGATTTCTAGATAGCTCGTGTATGTTAGCTAGTGTAAGCACAGTCATGATGATGAACTATATAAAAACTATATATTTTACAGATAATAAAATATTTCATACCTTCGGCCTTTAACAAACTCCATTTAAAAAAAGACGTATTTCCGTTCGGTTCAGATGTAAAACTGGTAGGTGTAAAAACTATATATTTTACAGATAATAAAATATTTCATACCTTCGGCCTTTAACAAACTCCATTTTAAAAAAGACGTATTTCCGTTCGGTTCAGATGTAAAACTGGTAGGTCGAATAATTAAAGATTGAGTTCAAAGTTGACAACAAGACCAGTCGTTGCGGGGACTTTTATTTTGAAGATGGTCTGATAGTAAGACATTACTCAACACAAAATGTAGTTGACGACCTGCGTAACAAAATATTTTTGTTCATTTTTAATTTTTGTTCATTTTTTATTATTATATTTTATGTATTTATTTTTCTCAGCATTTAAAATAAACCTAGGAAAAATATGTGGTCTAAAATTAATGTTTTAGGTGACTAAAATCTTATAGTCTTTAGTCTAGTCTAGGTTCTTTATCTTATAGTCGTATTCTTTTAGTTTTTGTTTTTTATTAATAACAAAAATATGGACAAAATAACTTTATGCATAAACTTACTTTTGTTTATTGGTAAGTTTTAAATTCATAAATGTAAAAACGTGAAATGTAAACAATAGTTTAATGTATTTAAGCAAGAATTTAATTTGTATTTAGATACAATTTCATCGTCTGTTAAAAAGAAAACGATCAAAACATCTGCAATAAATAAATATATTGGAACTTCCTAATAATCATACTTTTTTTCTCTTATTAAATACTAATATAATTGCTTCCCATTGTACTTTGGCTTGACAGCTGAATGTAGGAATTTTTGTGTTTTTATTCCTAATTGTATGTTGAATTTGCATTAATAAATAATACAAAAAACATCATGCAAGTTAATATAAAAAGAAAGATAAATAAAACATTCCAGTAGACATTAATCATCATTATTTAATCTTTTAATCTTTTTTTAGAAATCTGATTGAAAAGATACAATTAGTATCCACATATTTTGATAAACACACATAAAAAAAAAAATATATATATATATATACCAGTGCATATATAGCTACATTAGCCAAACATATAATGTAATTCTTATAAAACGGTATCACTGACACAGAGGCATAAACATATGCATATCTGTTGACCTCTGTGTTAATTAAGTGTTGTAAAAAATACATTTGTGACATGTCTTACTATTTACCGTCTCTTTTTTTTAAACATTTAAGTAAACAAATTTCAATAAGCACAAGTACTTTTTATTGTTTTTCACTGTAAACACTTTAAGAGGAACTTTCTTGAGTGGACTTTAATGCTTTCAATAAGGAAAAAGAGGTCTGGCCCTCTTATGACACAAGAGTGAATCCTAAAACTCTCAATCTCATTCCTCCTTCTGTCTCCTCAGCCGGCTCAGTAAGATCAGAGGGACTATAAAGAATGTTGAGCTGATTATAAAACATAATTCTGCTCCAGCCAACCAGTACACTGGAGAAAAAAAAGTTAAATAAATGTTAATATTTGCTGTAAACTGCAATAAATAAAGGTACAGACTGATTTAAATGATTTCCTTGCAATTGTAAGTTACTGTTAGGGTTGTTAACATAAATACAAATAATTGTTTAATCTTTCTAAGATTATATATAATTGAATCTAAACCATTTCCAATCCAATCATCACAATTCTTAAAAATATCCTCTTTTGTGTGCCATAGAAGAACAAGTCAATTTTAATTTTTTTGGTGAACTATCCTTTTAAATAATGTTTTTAAAAAAAATCTACAGAATGGTTAACTTAAGAAAATAAAGCTCAGACAAAACTAGACACAGGAAAACATTTTTTTAAATCCCACCGTGTCCAGACACTTGTGTTGAAAGGCATGGAACAACAATAGCAGCAGCTGAAAAAAAAATTACAAATTCAGATACTAACACAAAAAAAAACTAGTAAATATTTAGATGATGATACTAATAATAATGTGTTTGTATACTGACAGATGCATACTTGCTTACCAAAAGAGTACAAAAATAATCCAGAATAAAGCAGTGTCAAATTCCATGCTATTCCAATGAGCAAGAATGCTGGTATAAGTGATATAATTGCCTGAAATATACATATATGAAAGCAAATATGTAGTCACAATGTGCAGGCCTTTCAGTAGTTAATCATTAAATAATATTCAGAGTTCCAAGAAAATTGCAAGACATTTTGATTGACTCGTGATCCAGTAATGCATGAAAGAGTTTACCACGCTAACAGTCTGGATCTGATGACCTGGTTTGATCCTGCGGGCATATCCACCCTGGATCACTGCCATGGTAATGCCGATGAAAAAGAACATCTTCCCCTGCTGCATGCTATGACAGAAGAAGGCAGAGTTTCATTTTAAAAACCTCAGGCAAGACCACAGGATTCAGCTGCTCTATGATACACACACACACAATGTCAGACACAATGATACTAGTATCTCACGGTTCTGATTAAGCAAAACACATCTGTGCAAGAGTGAATTGGTAAATTGAAATCCTATATTATCCTAGGGGCAGCTATACTTGACTTCAACCTTTGTCCTCTTTCCCTCGTTCTGGTTGTTTATGATATATAATAAATTAGCCAAAACTTCCTTGTTCCTCATGCCAACATCCAAATAAACTCAAAAGATGTCACAACTTCATGAGTCACATCTCATGGCTTAAGTTGGGCCCTGAACTCAAAATCGATTAGCTAGATTTGCTAAGGACAGTTTATCAGTTGAAGACAATGGTGTGCTTCATAATGTTACAATTTGGATGCTGTTGTGTAGGCAACTGATGTGTAGAAGCAGTAACCACAGCCTTTTGTAGCTGTTTTTTAGAGGCTCTTGGAAGTTGCGATGTTAAGAATTGTTGCGTTAGCTGTAGATTCAGGCCTTACCTGGAAAATTGGAAGCGCTGATGTGTCAGAAAACTCAAGGTGAATTCCAACCCAGAGAAGAGAAACAGATATGTGAAGTAAACCAATCCAAGCGCCTTAAGATTTAGCATTTCTATTGTGGAAAAAAAGTAAAATAATCATCACAATCAATTGCTGTGACAGTTATTCATCCTGGTCAAATTTAAGACTTTTAAGTTGGCTGTAAGTTTATGGACTCACTTTGCTCAGATGGTGGATTCTGTGTTCTTGTGAGGGCAGTGAACTTGAAAAGTGCAACAGGGAAAAGAAGATCTCCAGAGTGTTGAATACCTGAAGACTCTGACGCACACTGAGTTGTGAAAAACATTCATTACATTTCTAATTAAAGACAATTCTATTAACAATTAAAACTAAGTTGAAGTCCATTCAGGAGATGATTACAATAAAAGTCACAATGTATCGAAAGTAGCAACAAATCTTTTTTTCTGTATCCTGACATTCATTCATTTCATGCTGGCTTTAAATGTCACTAAAATATTCAAGCGTAATGTGTTCACTGACAATTACATACTTACATTACATTATTACAACATAACTGAACAGCATTATTTTAGTCACTTAAAGGGGTCATATGATGCTTTTTTAAAGATCATTATTTTTGCGTATTATTAAAAGTTAGCTTCTGGTTGTTGCATAGTCACCTTGCTGACCTTTTGTAAAGTCTCTGGCAGCATGAAGAAAATAAAAAGCAGGTCTGCTAAAGAAAAAAGGACAGCCAGCAAGGCAGGGCCTTGATAAAACACCTCAGCGTCTTTGAGTCTCAGAGCAAAGTATGCTCCCATTAATGGACCCAGTGTGAACCCCAAGGAGAAAGCAACACCAATCATTGCCTGACAACAGAAGAAAACAAACCCAGTAAATCTTCAAAAGACTCCAGAGATAAAAGCTTAAAATGTAAAGTTTGCCCTGAAAACATTCATTTCAGATAATGATGACCATAACTCACCATTCCCTTGTTTCTTGCTTTAGGGCAAGGCAGGTCCGCCACAATAGCAGTGCACAGGCTGACATTACCCTTACAAATTCCTCCAACCACTCGAGACAGCAGAAAAATGGTAAAACTGTGAGAGAAAGCCCACAGAATGTAGGATGCCATGAGACCTACCTGGAAAACAAGGAAAATGTTACTCAGATCTACTAGGTCTAGAAAATATAAAAGCCCGTTTCTGCCATGGAAAAAATAAATAAAAAAAGTGAATTGCAACTTTTTAATCTACAAATTACTTTGTTTCTCACAATTTTGCAAGAAAAAAGTCAGAAATACAAGATAAAAAGTCACAATTACCTTTTTCTTTTTTCTTTTTTAAATTCCAAACAGGTTTCCATAAGAAAAGGGATTGACACACATTAAAGGTAATGTTATAATTTAATTTTATATTAATAAATACCTTATATCAGGGTTTCCCAAAACAGGATTCACAAACCCCTAGAAAAGCTAATAATTAATAAAATTATAATAAAAATAAATAAATAATTATTTTTTGTTTACCTGCCATGCCATGTGATCATTTACCAACATGAGAACTGTGAACATATGAATATTTTGCTAAATTACTGAAATATTAACTTAAAATTTCAGAGGGTATTTTAAGTAAATATTTTATGTCAAAGGGGTTTGACTGACAAAACCGTTCGGGAATCCCTGCCCTATAATGATCTAATTTTGTCAGTATGGTCTATACTTACGGTTGTTAACAGCAGCAGTGGTTTTCTTCCATAATCATCTGAAAGAGCCCCAGTAATGGGTGATGACAGAAATTGTAGCAGAGAGTAGAGAGAGCCTATCAGACCTACGACACCAGAGACGAAAATAATCAATGTACCTGTCTTCAATACAAAAGGTCAATTTGAATTATGTGCTGCATTTGAAGAAACCCCCAACATCAGTCAGAGTAATGAAGTTACCTCCAAAAAGAACACTGTTATATTTAGTTTCCATAGGAACTCCAACCGCCCCTCTGAACCAGTCCACTGCACTCTGTAACGACTGATACACACCGTCCTGTAGATGCAGAGATTACAACATCAAAATGATAAGGGAAAGCTATTTTTTTACACACAGCAAAAAAAAATCTTAGTATTTTTGTTGTTTTCAATTACAAATATATAGAAGGAAAATTACTTAAGACATTATGTCTTGTTTTCTGAAAAAGATATCAGAACTAAGTAAATTTATGCTTAATACAAGAAAAAAAGTGGGGTAAATCAGTGGGGTAAAAAAATATATTTTTCCATATAAATTAAGTTTATTTTTCTTAATCCACTGACAGATATTTTTTCTTGTTTTTAGCATTATCTCACCTAATTTTGACATACTTCTTAAGTCTTAAGTCATTTTATAAAGTAAATGTAGTTTGATTTAAGAATGTTTAGATATTAAAACTGGAAAACAAGACAAAAATGCTGAGTAAGAAAACCATTTTTTTTTTTGCAGTGCACATTATTATGTTTCCATTCAACTGCTGCTATCCAGTGGAGAAAAATGTAACAGAGTAAAGAAATGTTATACACTGCCAAGTATAACACATTAATTGGAATAGTTCAATGAGTGTGCGCTAGATAAAAAAGTGAATGAAGCCATTGTCAGCTTCATTTAATGAGAAAGAACAGCTCTGAGCTTGAAGGCTTTCCACAGACATGTCTCTTGAACAAAGCATATATTATGATGTTCATTCATTCAGTATGTAATTGCTAAAGTCACTGCTGCCTTTTGTGCAGGAAATGCTCTTTATATCCTTTCTATAAGGTAACAACAATTAGAAGCATGCATGACTAATCTAGGCCAAATACAGCAGCATTTCTTGTTGAACAAACAAAACAAACCAGTAAAACATCTTTACAAATTTTTAACAACGACATATCCTAATTATAACCATAAAATATGATCTCACCCCAGTTTGACTGTAGTGGTCCAAGATGGAGGGGAGCAGAGGAAGTATTAATGTGAAGCCCAGCAAGTCAAGCAGCAGTGCCAAGAAAACCACCCTGATGACTCTGGAGGAGCGCACGTCCTCAGATGTAGTTTTGTCACCTGCCATTTCTCCACTCCAGTGTCCCAAAGTTTTTCTTGACCGCTGAGAACTCTTAAAGCATCTCCTGTGGTCACTGAACTGAATTACTGAACAAAAACAAATCAGCAAAGTGAACAACAGTATAACATTTGTCCTTACTCAAGTACAAAAGTACCAGAAGTGCACTGGTATGGTAAAGTTTTCTTTAAAATGGTACTGTGTATTTGCACCATGGTATTCTTTAGTCATGTAAATATCATAACATTTAGAAATAATTCAGTACCAAGATTATCACCATTTAACTAGATTTTTTTCCCAATAAATTAAAAAAGTAGGCTATACTTTACTTTAAGGTTTTCTTGTTACTGTAAAATTACACAAAAAGTACTGGATAATCTTAATTAACAACACGTAGCCTACTTAGGGTTAAGGTTTGGTTTACTTGGTTAGTTGCTTGTAATTACGCAATATTTACTGTAAGTATGTAACGTGTAAAATAAAGTGTTACCAAAAAGTATTGATAAATATTTACGTTTTTTTTTTATTTATCAATGACTGATTCAAAACAACTTAACTATAGCTTAACATGGTTAAATTCCAAAACTCTTAACAATCATGCACAGGGCAGATGGTCATGTAAACTTGCACCGCCCGTAACATATGAATCCAGTCTGCTTGAGTCATCGGGAAATTAGGCAACTCTCAAATCAACTGTAACAAATTCTATGAAACTTGCCCGGCTGTGCCTCATTTGTCGAATATTTCCTTCGATTAGACTAGACAGTACAGTTCACTTGATTTCCTACCTGGAGCTCGGAGTGCGCAATAAAAGTTCCCAGAAGATGCTGCTACTTCCCCACACAGTCCCCATCATGAACACACACCAGGAAGCGGTGTCTCATTTCACCTGTATGGCAAGCCGTTTTATCTTAAAATATTCCCAGCGTTACTCGTAATTGCATTTTTACTAGTAACAATTTAAATTAGAGAGCTCTCTAAATAATTTTTTACTAGTAATAATTCCAATTATAGAGCTCTCTAATTCAATTTGTACTAGTAACAATTCAGATTAGAGAGCTCTCTAATTTCATTCTTACTGGTAAAAATTCAATTACAGAGCTCTATAATTCAATTTTACTATAAAAACACATTAAATATATGTTTAATTGCAGAGATATGTAATGGAATTAAAGAGCTCTCTAATTTAGTTCTTACTAGTACTAATAGTTAGATTAGAGAGCTCTCTAAATAGAATTCTTACTGGTAAAAACTGAATTAGAGAACTCTCTAACTGTAATTCTTACTAGTAAAAACCAAATTAGAGAGCTCTTTAATTGAATTAAAGAGCTCTCTAATTTAATTGTTACTAGTACAAATTGCATTAAAGAGCTCTGTAATTGTAATTCTTACTAGTAAGAATGCAACTGCAGTGCTCTCTAATTAAATTAGAGAGCTCTCTAATTGGAATTGTAACTAGAAAAAATAGATTTAGAGAGCTATCACTCTCTAACTGTAATTCTTACTAGTAAAAACCGAATTAGAGAGCTCTCTAATTTAATTGTTACTAGTACAAATTGCATTAAAGAGCTCTGTAATTGTAATTCTTACTAGTAAGAATGCAACTGCAGTGCTCTCTAATTAAATTAGAGAGCTCTCTAATTGGAATTGTAACTAGAAAAAATAGATTTAGAGAGCTATCTTATTGGCATTGTTACTAGTAAGAATTTAAATGTAGAGCTCTCTAAGTTAATTGTTACTAGTAAAAATGCAATTCTGATGAGTAACGCTGGGAATATTTTAAAGGTGGGGTATGTATTTTTTCAAAAACGCTTTAGAAAACTGAGTCGGGCCGAGTACCAAAACAAACTTGTAGCCAATTAGCAGTAAGGGGCGTGTCTACTGATGATGCGGAGGAGAGAGCGCTCAGTGCACAGGACGGACATTAGCCGAGCCGAGCGACGACAGAAAGATAGAGATGGCGGATAAAAAACAAAAGAGGAAAACTTCTGCCAAGCAGAAGACGGCATACGAGAAGGCAGGAAGTAGGACCTGTGTAAATATCTGATCAGCTTTCCAGCTCTGGAGAGAACTCAAGAAGCGGAAGGCCTACGATCGGACACCGTGGATGCTTTGTTTCTTCTCGATAGGTGAGTAACACCGTGTCTACACTTGGTTTTGCTTTGTTTCACATAACTAATGGTTGCCTGGGTTGCGTACGTATTGTGTGTGGCGGAGGTTTTAAATAGGGGTGAGACCCTTTTGGGGTAGAGGCGTGTTTGTTTTGGTGATTTGAAATATCAACATTAGCTACCAGAAATCATTTACCCCACCTTTAAGCTAAAATGGCTTGCCATACACCATCGACGACAGTAGTGACTTGTGGAGCAATGAGCTGCTTTCTGAAACTTGTGAAGACAAAGCTACAAATTCCTCATCTGTCAGAACAGATAATCATAGAACATGCAAATACAAAAACCAACCCGTACTTTCAGCCTAATATCTAAATTTATTTGTTCATTTTAAATTTTAACATAACTGGTTTGATAAGCCACATTGTAGTGGTTTCCAATGACCACGCGAGGGAGTTCATTTATAATGTTAAAAGCAAATGTATGTATGTAACGCATACAAAAGTAACAAGTGCTCAAATTTTCAGTCATACAGCTGAAATTTCGTATACAAATACTTAAACAGGTTCATGTGAATAAAAGAAACAGTAGTATACAGTATAATAAACAAGAAAACAAACATTTTAAACCCTTTTTTAGGGGGGGTTGCAGAGAGAGAGAGAGAGAGAGAGAGAGAAAAGCAAATGATGTTCAACCTCTGAATAGAGAGAATAAGCAGGGACCGCCAGTAAAATAATGTATAAAATTACAGAGTTACATTTTATTTAAACCCATCACTATTTTAGGTGAATAAAATAGTATAAAACAAAGCCCATCCAATGTTACAAGCACACAAAGTATTTTTGTCTTCACATTTAAAATATCTGGGTCATTTTGTCATTTTAAGTGCCATGTTTGCCTGCTACAGTAACATATTAATGCAGTTATATAATTTGTTATAATGCTTGCTTTGCAAATACCCATAATCATTATGAACGTGCCATATATATGTGCATTACATTTTAATTTGACTTAATAGATTTGAATGAAACAGCTTTGGTGTAGAAACCTTTATTAAAGCATATTTTATAATAGCATCTGTTGACTGTGATATTTCTGTACACGTCATCTTAAATCTGTGCTTACAAATAATTATTAAATAACATGAAAGACAACATGTACAGTAGAATAAATGAAAATTCAAACCAGCAAATGTTTCATATTCACAAGCGGAACCATACAGAAAAACAAACGTTTCAGGGGGAACACAACAACGGCGCACACAACGTGAAGGACTTCAAAATTGTTCAGCTGTCACTGAGTGCAGTAAGTTCAGTATGTCAAATAGAATTAAATGATTTACAGACGATTAAACCGGGAAAGGTAATCGACATTACTGATCTATCATTTTTATTCGTATATTACATATTAGCGATGCTTGTAACACCATTAGTCAATCAGGGGCGTTTCAATGGCCATAGCAAGTGTTCAGTGTAACAGAAGCAGCATAATATTTAATATCTTAAAATTGTGTTTAGTTTGACTACACGTACAGAATACTGGCACAAGAAAAAGCCTTATTCACTCAACTTGGCATTTTCATGACTCGTCAGTAATCTGCACTGAATACTGTGTATTGTGTTCTCTGCTGTTTGTATTGTCAGGCTCATTGTTCCTGCTCCCTCATTTGCACTTGAATGCAAGTATACAATGAAGCGCCTCGCTACTTTGCAGTCGTGACATCTACTAAAAGTTGTTCATGACAGCTCAACAGACAAGATGATGTCCACCAGACTACTGACACTGCTTGAGCCGCATGCATTGAAGAGGGGTCTACCACAGATCTGCGCTGCCCATCTTTCAAGTCTCAGAAGGCAGCATGAAAACATCGCCACAGCCTTCTGTCAGCCTGGATCCTGCTTTAACAAAAGTGACGATCACAAACAGAGAATATGGCCCCCTTTGCTGGCAGGTCACAACTGTGGCAGAAGGTTTTTTAGCCTCACTCCTGCTGGGATTGTGAACGCAGCTCCGGCGTCCGTTCAGCCGTACCTCAGATTGATGAGGCTGGACAAACCCATAGGTGAGCTCATGTGAAACGGAGATGTAATGTGTTGTTATCCAGGATGCTCTTGCAAATTACAAGCTGTTCTTTGTTTCAGTGAAATTTCAATGTTGTGTTCTTGTAGGAACGTGGCTGCTGTATCTGCCTTGTACGTGGAGTATTGGGTTGGCGGCAGATCCAGGATGCATTCCTGATCTGCGCATGCTTGTGCTCTTCGGTGTGGGAGCATTGCTTATGAGAGGAGCAGGATGCACTATCAATGACATGTGGGATAAAGACTTTGACGTGAAGGTAAGAGTACATACGTAGAAGAAGATGGATTGTTTCCCTCATCATGTTCTTCCCTTAGTCCCAGAAAGTCAACTTTTGCTTATTCTCACTATCTGAGAACATTCAACATAATGGTTATCTATTCCACTAGTGGTATACATTTCATCATTGCCATCTGCACACCCAGACTAAGGCTAAAATATCTCCTAATCTTACCTGTGTCAGCATGTCAAAGCAATTGGGCACCTTTGCTATAACATATCTCATAAACAGTGTCAGATAATAAGACTTAAAGGGATAGTTCACCCATAAATGAAGGTTCTGTCATCATTTACTCACCCTCATGTTGTTCCAAACCTGTGGAACAAAATAAGATATATATTTTGTGGTAAGAAGAGAAATGTCCCAGTGGCTTTTTTTTGTTTTGTCCATACAATAGAAGTCTGTGGTAGCCAAAACTGTTTGGTTACCAACATTCTTCAAGATAACGATATGAGTGTGAGTAAATAATCATAGAATTTTCATTTTTCCGTCAACTGTCACTTTAACCTGATTTGATATGAAACTCAAATGGAAGACTTAAGTGTTTCCGGAAGTTAACAGACATGGGATGCCACTCATGCTTGACTTGTCTAATTATCATTTTATGTCTCATTTAGTACAATTAAAGTGGTACATAACTGTATCATTAAACAGGCGTATAATACAAGCAGAATAATGCAATTGAGTCTAAATAAAAACCACAAATTTGGCAATAGGAAAGTGCTAATAATTGGGTTGTTGATGTTTTATCAGTTTAATCAGGCAGAATCTTGAAAAAGTGGGTCAAATGATTGTTACAGTTAGACTGTTAGCAAGGTTCAGGACAAAAAAAAACAACCTGGATTTGATCTTGGTTGCTGCTGGAATCTGATTTTGGGATAGCCTATGTCATATTTCTGGTAGGTGTCAAGGACAGCCACTCGGCCCATTGCATCAGGGGAGATCACACCGTTTCAGGCTCTGGTTTTCCTTGGAGGCCAACTGAGTTTAGCACTGGGGGTTCTGCTCTGCCTCAATTACTACAGGTGCTTTCTATTTTACAGTATTTTCACACAATATTTTGGTCACACTTTAGTTTAAAGAAAAGACCAATTCTCACTATTAACTATTATTTACAACTTATGCCTCAATAAACTCCCAATTTCCTGCTTATTAATAGTTAGCATGGTAAACTTTAAGTTTAGGTATGGGGTGGGATTAAAGGATCTAAAATATGGTCATGCAGAATAAGCCATTAATATGTGCTTTATATATACTAATAAACAGCCAATATGAGCAACTAAGCAACTAGTTTGTAGTGAGAATTGGTCCCTAAACTAAAGTGTTACCTGTATTTTTATGTATTTTGCCAACATTTGGGACCGGAGTAGAATTTTAACTTTCAAGTTGATATTATATTAAAGTGCACCTATTATGCTATTTTTAAGGTTCCTAATATTGTTTTTGGAGTCTCCTACAACAGGTTTTACAAGCATGCAAGATCAAACAACCCTTTATTTTTATCAAAATATGCATCACCTCATTTTCCAACAATTCTCAAAACGATTTGTTCGAAGCAGTTCTAAGATTCAGTCTCTCTGAACCCCTCCTTTCCGTGAGCCTACTCTGCTCTGATTGGTCAGAAGGCCCAGTCTGTTGTGATTGGTCTACCGTGCACAGCGTGTGTCAGAAACGATACTCCCTTTTGCCAAAGTTCCTTATTGAACGCTCGATAGAAAATATAAACATCTATTATTTATCATACTTACAGGTTGTGATTCAGCGGAGCCAGCTGGTCCAAATAAACGGGTCCCGTGTTAAACTCCCCAAGATTAGAGAAGCAGTCGTCAGTAAAATGACGTGTTTGTGGGCGGGGTCAAGTTGTTTGTGGCCGGTCAACGTAGAACATATATGCAGCATAACATAATATGCAAATATGTTACCCCATGATGTGTAGCCGTCACGGAAGTTTGATTCGAATTACAATTTTGCAGATCATTTACATTCACATACAGCTACATTACACACTGCATGAAAGGCAATATTGGAAATGGCATAATAGGGGCGCGTTAATGTTTATTTTGTTGCTATATCTTTAAAGTCTTTAGAGATTAAAAGCAGTTTCTGTTTCATGCCAACTTAAATTTTACTAACTGATAAACTGTGACTTCCCATCTGCCTCTAGCATAGCTCTTGGAGCCGCCTCTTTGTCGCTAGTGGTCACATACCCTCTCATGAAGAGAATCACATACTGGCCACAGTTTGTTTTAGGTGTGTTACTATTAATGTACTTAATATTTTTATACCAGTTTCTCAAACCCTTCCCTCCATATTATTGCTGGGGAAAAAAAAATGTTGAAAGTGTTTCTACATGAACATTCTGTACATTTTTGCCCCTGTAGGTCTCACTTTTAATTGGGGTGCTCTTCTGGGTTGGTCTGCTGTGAAGGGATCATGTGACTGGTCGGTGTGTTTACCTCTCTATGTATCTGGTGTCATGTGGACATTGATTTATGACACAATCTATGCCCATCAGGTACAGTATCTGATTAGTTATCACACCCCAACATAATTGTGTGCATAGTGTATATTTGGTGATCCATTTTCTCATCTCGAGTAGGACAAAGATGATGATTTAAAAGTGGGTGTGAAGTCTACAGCTCTGAGGTTTCAGGAGAACACCAAACTGTGGCTGAGTGGCTTCACTGGGGCGATGCTGTCAGGGCTGGTTCTAGCAGGAGCTAATGCGGACCAGACTTTGCCCTACTATTGTGCAGTGTCTGCAGTAGCCATTCATCTAGCACATCAGGTGAGCAAGATAGACTGTACTTGATAGTAGTAGCCTGCCTGGGGTTACAAGAAAACAAATTAAGCCTTTTGAAGAAAAAACTTTGGCTTATCAGTCGTTTAAAAATCTAAATTAAATTACATGATACGCTAGATTAATTAATTGCATATCATTATTTGCTGAAAAAACCAAAAACCTCTTAAATAAGGAATTTATGACATTATTAAAAAAAAAAAAGAATCGTTACTTTGACAATTAATAATTTAAAATTAAATGACATGATACGCCAGATTAATTAATTGCATATCATTATTTGCTGAAAAAAGACATTTAAAAAAAGAATTTATTATATTTGCTGAAAAAAACAAAAACCTCTTAAATAAGGAATTTATGACATTGTAAAAAAAAAAAAAAATTGTTACTTTGACAATTAATAATTTACTTTGTGTTCCACAGATCTACGCTGTGGACATCAACAGTCCTGAGGACTGCTGGAAAAAGTTTGCTTCAAACCGAAACCTTGGACTGCTTTTATTTTTAGGAATAGTGACTGGAAACTTATGGAAAAAGAGAAATGTTCATCAGTGTGAAACGCAACTTAACTCCATTTCAAATTAGAATGCATGCTGATTGTGTGACTTTGAATAATACCATTGATGGAAATATGTAAACCAGTAAATATTCCTCTTAAAATATTTATTAAATTGCTACAAACAGGCTCAATTTCTTAAATAATTAGAAAACTTACATTACATCTATAAAATTAATG
Organism: Sinocyclocheilus rhinocerous; assembly: GCF_001515625.1. Taxonomy (NCBI): domain Eukaryota; kingdom Metazoa; phylum Chordata; class Actinopteri; order Cypriniformes; family Cyprinidae; genus Sinocyclocheilus; species Sinocyclocheilus rhinocerous. Next base: position 2,301,327 of record NW_015642610.1, read on the forward strand.
TTAACACTGAGAACAGTGCCAGTGAGTTATGCCTACAGACAGACCAAAAACACCCAAATATTTTTTATACAGTGAATAAAAATATAAAAACAACAACAAAAAAATTAACCCCCTATAAAGGTCGACTACAGTATCTGAATCAGATTTGGATCGTTTTAGTAGAGTAACAGAGGAGGAGAGGCCAGCTATTTGTGCAATGTATGCAAAAGGAAATATGAGGCACCATGAACGTACTGAAGAGACTGTAATCACAGGGAAGAATAAATGATCATATTTGATGGGAATGGTTCATTTGGATGAAGAAGCATTTCATTTAGTAATGAGGTCACGACGAAGCCCTTTCTTCATATGGCGACTCGTAGACATCCATGGGTGGACAGGTGCAGACGAGATGTTGGTCACCGTAGATGTCATCGATCCTTGAAATTGTGGGCCAGAACTTGGTCTCAGGTCTCACGAAAGGCTGAAATAACAGGGTTGAAGATACATTGTAAAACTGAGTGAATAAAAACATTTATTTTAAGTAAGTTTTATATATTTTTACATTGATGTAAGATACACACCATGGGGAAAGCAGCATACTCTCTGGAGTAAGGTCTGTCCCATGTGGTAGAGGTAATACAGGCCAATGAGTGAGGAGCCATCTTTGGGAAAACATCAAAGACAAGTTAGAGGAACTACAGAAAGATCCAGATTCAATAAAAGTTCAGTTCTAGAATTAATGCGATTAATGCAAAATGCACTTAATGAAAGTCAATAGGGCAAAGACAATCCGAAGGGTTTAAAAACAGAAATGAGAAGCTTGTGTTTTTAATAAAGCGCTTATATTAATTCTTCTGGGCATAAAATATGTCAAGCAATACAAATAGTTCTATGCTCCATAGACTTCCAGTGTATGTGCATTACTGTACACATGATTAAAGCTGCACAGATGCTACCGATAAGGAATGTTCCGGGTTCAAGTTAAGTTAGTTAAGCTTTAAAACGCTCACCTTGAGAGGATTAACCCTTGAGTCCATCCGGCCCTCTTCAATGTCTGCGATTTCCTGACGGATGGCCAGCAGTGAGTCACAGAAGCGGTCGAGCTCAGCCTTGTCCTCAGACTCTGTGGGTTCGATCATCAGAGTACCAGGCACAGGCCATGACATGGTCGGTGCATGAAAACCTGTCATAAAAGATGGAGAATCAATAAATTATCAAACATATTTAAAGCCAAACATATTTACTTTATAGATGTTTTTCCACTTACCATAATCTTGCAGTCTTTTTGCTACATCAACTGCTTCAATGTTTGCTGACTTTTTGAAAGGCCGCACATCCAAAATAAATTCATGAGCAATGAATCCTGCAAATGCAAAATAATCAGAAATGTTTGTGAGGTACTTCAATTCATTTAACAGCAAAAAATAAAAAATAAAAATTTCAATAAAGCCAACCTTTAGAGCCCCTGAAAAGAATTTTGTAGTGGTTTTCCAGTCTTTTAGCCATGTAATTAGCATTAAGGATGGCCACCTCTGTAGCATGAACAAGACCCTTTGAACCCATCATCTGTTAAATGGAAAAGAAAACAAATATTAGATGAATAAATTGGGCATGCATGATTTATCGATACCATATCAGACCATATTATTTTATTATTTTTTATTGGATATTTAATTGCACTGCTCATTTCCTTTATTTTTTCATTCAGATGACCTTTGCCTTAAACTAAAACTCACTCAGTTCACTCAAAATGAAAAGTTTCTCATCATTTACTCACCCTTCATTTGTTCCAAATATTTATGAGTACAAATCTTTATTAAGCACAAAAGCAGATATTTTGAAGAATGTGAATAGCCAAACAGTTGACAGTAGCCATTAACTTCCATAGGTTTTTTTCCCCTCCATAATATGGAAGTCAGTGGCTACTATCAACAATATCATCCTTTGTGCTCAACTCATACAAGATTTTAACAACTTGAGGGCGAGTAAATGACAATTTCCAATCTTGGGTGAACTATTCCTTTTAAGTTAGTCTTTAAATAAACCAATAATTAAACATTTAACAAATGTAATCTTTAGAAAACCTCAAAATGATTATCTATTGTTCATACTGATTTTAGCGTTTTATTTTTAATGTATTTAGGCAAAATAGTATAGAAACTGATCTCAGCCATAACCTAAAAAAATAATTAGTCAGTATTGGTCAGAATGTTAATACTGATGCATCACTGCTATTCAGATAAACAAAAGGTAAGATGTGAGTGTTGACCTTAATGTAAGCCCATGAGATGGGCAGGATAGCGCTGGAGCCCCAGGGAGCGGCACTGATGGTGCCCAGAGAACTTCCTGCATTACTGGACTGCATGTTCACCACTGGATGACTGGGCAGGAAGGGAGCGAGATGCTGTTTCCTGTCGGAAAAAGCCATATGGTTAACTGGAGTCAACAGTTCAACTGTTCTGGTAGATTCAGTAGGCAGGTCTGCTCACTTCAAAACACTTACACTCCTATTGGTCCCATCCCAGGGCCGCCACCACCGTGAGGAATGCAGAAGGTTTTATGGAGATTCAGGTGAGACACATCTGAGCCATAGTCTCCTGGCCGACATAATCCAACCTGAATCAGAAGAACATGAAAAATCCATAAGAACATGTACGTTCAATGTAAAAATTTTACATCACTGTGAATACAGCTCTCTGAAACACTTCTTGCTTCTAAACCTTTTACAGCATTTATTCAAATTAATTTAGAAATATGGTGCATGGTTCATTCATACAGCACATACAACTGTTAATGTAAAAAATGCAGGAGTTAACTAACCAAAATTAATAAATGCTGTAAAATGTATTGTTCATTGCTAGTTGATTTTATAACTAATGTTAATAATGCCGTATTCTAAAGCGTTACTGTTCGTTCTTTGTCTGACCTGTGCGTTCATGTTGGCACCATCCAGGTACACCTGTCCGCCGTTCTGATGGATGAGCTCACACACTTCACTCACGTTCTCCTCAAATACACCATTAGTGGAGGGGTATGTGATCATAATGGCAGCCAAGTTGGCCTTATGTTTGTCCACCTGACAAAAACCAAGAAAGCGTGGGTGATTGAGTGAAGTGCATCTTTAAAGGTGATGTGTCATTTTTTGGATGTTAAAACACTTTCTCCCATCCACAACCAAGCTATTCATAGGTTGATTCCCTCCAAAACCTATAAACACTGAGCTTTCAAAACATTGCTGTTCGTTTGAGAATCATGACACAGCAGCAACATGCGAGTTTGGACTATTTGTCTGCTCAACCAATGGCAGTTAGGACATGCGTTCAGGAAACCAGTGTAGCATTTGGACCAATCAGACACACAACTATTTGTTATATTTAACAAATAATCTCTAATGCCCCCTTCACCTAACCAAAGGGCCAACTATAAGGGTCTATGGACTCTTCCTCCGAAATGCAGCGAACACCACAGAACAGGCCTCTGGTTCCATGGCAACCAAAGACAAACCATCTGATAACACTAGTTTTATTGCTCAAAGGAATGCGGGCAGAGCACAACTCACAATTCACTTACACTTAGGAAAGACACACAATCCCCATAAAAATGGACTCTTCTCTAATTAATTCATAGGAAAACCTTTCTGTGAATGAACACACATCTCCTCAGGACATTGTGCATTCCATTACTGTTCTTGTATATTGTCTTTTGAATTGTATACTGTTTTGTGTGTGTGTTATGATAAATCACTAGTTAATATAACCCCACCCATACCATGTTTGGTCTCTTTGAATTTGTCTTCTAAAGATCTAAATGAGCGTTTATATTATATGTGGGTACATAGGCAATATATTAGTGTTCTAAGAATCTTTAGTAATTTTGCATCAACACCCAATCGAGTTCCATATGCAAATTACCATGCCCTCACACAAAGAGTCATAAAACTCCCCAGTATTTCCAACCTTCCGCTTGGAGTTTCAGCCTTTCTCATTGGACAAGCCCATCCTGAGAGGCGTGAATCTTCTCAGACCTTAAAAGGCTCACGCACAGTTCCGCCCATGTTTTTCTTCTGCTAAGTCTTCTGCTAAAACCTTCTGATTGCGGCCCGTGTGGAGAGCCTGAGCCGGTGCGGGCGTGCCCAGTGGGCTCCAACACATAGTCAGTCAGTCTGCGGTTCTGTTAGATACGGAGAAGATGAGGCTGGGAGCTAGAACGCTTCTGCAACCCCTAAGTTCCTGCCAGGCCTCGGCCTTGACTTTCCATTCACCAAAGATCCTAGGATCTCAGCTGATGTCTCTCTTAGCTCTTTTTCACTTTCCACTGGGAAGAAACGCTAGTTACGCATGTAACTATGGTTCTGTGAATTCCAGATGACCGCCAGAGGCAGTGTAAACACTATGGATTATCGCAGCACCAGCTAGATAGGTCGAGAGAATATACCAACAAAGTCACGTAGTGACGTATGCTGAACCCTGGGGGGTTATAAGCCACCATAGCTCAGCACTCTGCCTCGGTACGCCTTTCTCGCACATTCCGAGTGACCAAGAACTCTGGCGTTCATCCGGAATTCACAGAACTACAGTTACATGCGTAACTAGAGTTCTGTTTCATTCCTACTGACCGCCAGAGGCAGTGTAAACACTATGGATGACACATACCAACATAGTCATGAGGAATGCCACCCACCTGATGAAAATTAAGGCCGCTCCTGAAGAACCGCAGAACTAATGGCATGATGAGCAGCAACACTGACTTTATAAAACCGGGCAAACGTGCATGGAGAAGACCAGGTAGCGGCAGTGCAGACATCCGCCAAGGAAACTCCTCTTAAAACAGCCCATGAAGATGAGATGGCCCTAGCGGAATGGCAGGTTAGTCTCCAGGGCAGTGGCCTATCTGCTGCCTTGTAAGCCAGTGTAATGGTCTCCACTATCCAGTTTGACAATCTCTGCTTCGACACTGGAGCACCTTTCTTCACACCACCATAGCAAACAAATAACTGGTCTGACTGTCGAAATTGAGCAGTAGAGCTAACATAGCACTTCAAGGCATGCACAGGACACAAAAGTTGGGTACTTGATCAAGACCCTGAAGAAGTCTGAAAAGAGGCCAGTTCAATGTGCTGGTTTATAAACTGAGGAAGAAGGACTTTCGGAAGAAAAGAAGGATTGGGTCGTAGAACCACCCTGGAATCATCCAGCAACCAACACAAGCACAATTCGTTAACAGACAGCGCGTGCAACTCACTGACTCGTTTCGCAGATGCGAAAGCCAACGAAAAAGCAGTCTTCAAGAACATCCATTTAATGTCAGTGCTTTGCAAGGGCTCAAACTGGGATGAGCAAAGGAACGTAAGCACAAGTGGCAGATCCCACACAGGGAAGTGAGGAGTCCGAGCAGGGTTCAGACGTCATGCACCCTTCAGAAAACTGCAGACAAGACTGTGAGATCCAAGAGAAGATCCACCAACTGGAGCATGATATGCAGCAATCGCAGCGACGTACACTTTCAACGTGGAAGCTGCTTTGCCCTCCTCCAGTAAATGTTGAAGAAAGTTTAAGATGCTCGGTATGTCACATGTTGCAGGATCAAGCCCCCGCTCCCCACACCATGCAGAAAAAAGCTTCCAACGGGAAGCATAAATCTGTCGTGTGGAAGAAGCCCTGGCGTTAGAGATGGTATGGATAACCGCACGGTCACAATGCTCCAGAGAAGGATTTAACCCAATAGCCAGACCCAAAGCTGCAGACAAGCTGGATCCGGATGCCAGACCCTTGCCTCCAGCTGCGAGAGGAGGTCCTTCCTGAGGGGAAGTTTCCACGGATTGCCTGTCAGAAGTCTCAGCAACAAAGGAAACCATGGTCTGGCTGGCCAACGTGGTGCCACGAATAGCACTCTGTGCCTGTACAGGGAGATCCTGTGTAACGTCTCCCATAACAGAGGAATAGGTGGGAACGCATATAGTAGGCAGTTCGGCCATTCGTGAAACAATGCATCCTGGCCCAAGGGACTGGACACTTCCGTCCTTGCGAACTATAAACGACAGTGAGTGGTCATCTCTGAAGCAAAAAGATCCACTTCCGCTCTTCCAAATCGTAGCCAGATCTCCTGCACTACATCTGGATGAAGTCTCCATTCTCCTGGATGTACTTGATCCCTGGAAAGAGTGTCTGCTGTCTGGTTGCACACTCCTGGAATATGAGCTGCCCTCAGTTAAGCGAGTCGCGGCTGACACCATGTCAGGATCTCGTGAGTAAGCTGTAGAGACCTGCGAGATTTTGTGCCGCCCTGGTGGTTCAGATGGAACACTGTTGAGGTATTGTCGGACCGAACGAGAACATGGACGGCCTGCTAGGACTGGCATGAAATACTTTAGAGCCAAGAACACGGCATGTAGTTCCAGCAGATTGATATGTTCTGTGGCCTGTGTCGGTGTCCAGTGCCCGCAAATACCTCTCCGATTCCACGTTGCCCCCCACCCTGTGAGGAATGTGTCTGTTGTGACCAGTTCCCGACGAGAACTGGTCGACGGCTGTGCGCAGCATTCGAAAAGGGAGGACCTTCAGGAACAAATTCAGGTGCCTCAAATCGAGAATCGGGCGGAAACCACCGTCCTTCTTCGGAACAAGAAAATATGTCGAATAGAACCTGTCTCCCTGAACGAGGGGATGAACTTTTTCTATGGCTCCCTTCTCTAACAGTGAACAAATTTCCTGAGAGAGAGCCATTGCACGAACTGCGTCTCTGATGATTGTAGGAACAATTCTTGAAAAGCTGGGAGGCCGGCAGCGAAACTGTAGAGTATATCCCCTGCTCAGAGTCGTCAAAACCCAGGGGTCTGCTGTGTTGGTCCTCCAGTACTCCAGCTGTTCTATTGAAAAACGATCGACCGCCGGCCTGAATGTCTCAAGCTTTGTCTCAAGCGCTGACGGAGGTCCCCCTGGCAACTGTCGATGAGGTGGCCGAAAAACTCTCGCATCCTCAGTAACACGAGACCTTTGAGGCGGCTGTGCCGGCGGAAAAGTTGCTCCGACGTGGCATAGTGATGACGGGTCTGAACTGCTGGCATCCTAAAGGTAGAGTTGCGCTGCACCTGCGTCCGCTGACGAGTGGCCTCAGACAGCTTTACCCTCTTTTCTAACAGTTCCGGAACATTAGAACCAAAAAGATGCCCGGGAACATATGGAAGATCTCTCAAGGTTTTCTTACAGTCCTCAGGTAGCCGTGCTTGGGCAAGCCACACTTGGTGGCGGGCTGCCAGGAGCGTGGCTGTAAGACTACCCAGCTCACGGGTCACATGGCCCATTGTCAAGAGAGCAGTTTGCAGAAACTTTGAAATAGAGGGATCAACATTTGCTGGTTCAAATGTACTGGTGGCAGCAAGAAGTAACTGGCAGATTGTGTTTTCCGCACGAGTAATGTAGGCAACAGACTCGTATGCCTTTTTTAGTAGGGAATCTGTACGACCACATTGAGCACTGGGACATTGCACATTCCCTCGTAGTGCCTCGTCAGGAGGCTGCAACAGGCTGCTCTATCTCCGGAGCACGATTCACCCGATGGAATCTGCTTCAGCAATAGATGCTAGCATTCGAGCAATCTTTGAGCGCCGCTTAGGCGGACCAGAACCAGTGATGGCATTTGAAAATTCAGCCACAAAATCTTTACATTGTGGCATGGCAAAAGAAGCCGAAGCCACAGCTGAGGCCTGTCTGAAAAAAACATTTGTTTGGGCAGACTGGACTGGTGACTCATCAAGTCCTAGACTAGCAATTGCCAGTCGAAGTACAGACAAAGTATCATCGGAAGAGGGCTGGGCCTGTCCAGATGACTGAACTGACCCTCCACTAGACCCCTCTGCTGCTGGATCACCAGTGAAAACATCCTGAGGAAATGGTTGTGCAGCAACATCTACAGCATCTCCGTGATCACGAAAAAAAGAATCTGAAGTACTCGTAGAAAGCACATCCATATCAGAATGATGTGAAAAACAAAGGGAATCGAGGGACTCTTCCCCAGTTCCCCGATTCTGAACATTCTCATCCTCCTGTGTCATCTTCACAAGTGTAGCAGATGTGACAGGCTGAAGCAAGTGAAGCAGGCATTTCAGCTCTGCCATCTCTGAAGAAAGCACAGAAACCGTCTTAGAAAGTGAATTTTCCTCAACATGCGAATGTTCATCACTTCACGATGTGGCCCTCTTCTTAGATGGAAGGGGAGCGCCGGCTCCCGCGGACGCCTTGCGCTTCCGAGTTCGCAAAGGGGCTACATCCAACTGCCCGAGTTTCACCGCTGAATTAGCGTCTAACTCAGCAAGACGGAGACGTCGTTCTGACATAGGTAAAAGGCTTCAGTGCAGACACGGGTCCGTGAGAGCCTCTCTCAGATGTTGGGCACCCAAACATGACGGGCAGATGTCATGACCGTAGTCCGGGAGAAGATTATTAGGGCACATCTTACAAGTCAGTGGAAAACCAGTGGCAATCGAGCTGTGAGCCATAGTTACTTGCTAATAACACCCTCGGATGGCACCGTAAGGTTTAAGTTAAGCGGGATGATGGTAACAATGAAGACAGGCAGGAAAAATAAAAATAATAACAAAAAATATATATATACGATTCCCTCAGGTGAACCGACAGGTAATGCCAACCAAGTATCTCACGAAAAAAAGGAAAATATATCTAAAATGGCCGACGGATTGAACCGAAGGGCACAGAGTATAACATAAATTCGAGGAAAAACACTCAGAATAGATAACAGATGATTAAGTCAACGGGAGACCGTTAACTTAGTCGCGGAAAACACCAGCCACCGGATAGCACCGAGAGGCATAGAGTGTAACCGACAAAGCAATATAGACTCAAGTAGAAAATCAAAAACTCACCAAATCAAAAACTCACTGCTAAATATACTCCAAATCCGTTGGAGTGGCGTAGATGCGCGCTGACACAGCTTGTGAGGATGATATCTCGCTGCTCTAGTAAGCTGCACTCGACAGCGCGAATATATCACTCAACCTATCTCAACCAGGCGAGAAAGCGAAAGAGGCAGAGTGCTGAGCTACGGTGGCTTATAACCCCCCAGGGCTCAGCATACGTCACTACGTGACTTTGTTGGTATATTCTCTCGACCTATCTAGCTGGCGCTGCGATAATCCATAGTGTTTAC
>NW_015642610.1:2310761-2325760 GCF_001515625.1 Sinocyclocheilus rhinocerous
TTATTATTACTCTAAAGCAATTGTGATAAATGTGTAAACGATTAGGAAAACTGCATTTCCTGTGTTGAGTGTATGATTAACCGAATAGTAATCAGTTTAGGGCCAATCAATAATATACTGTAAATTTGATCGATTTCCCATGTATGAGTGATTGTTTGTTTGTTAGACTAGTTTGTGTTAAGTGTTTAGTTAATAAAACTCGTGCACAAATTACACGAGTTTCTGATTCTGCCTTGCAAATTAATGCCCCTTTACGATTTTGATCCTTACTACATGCTCTAATGCATTAATACTGTATGAAAGTATTTTCTGTGGCCACAGAAATATCCTTTCCTAGAGTTGATATGAACTTACACTGAATGTTCGCTGGACGAACAGATTGGTTGATGGCAATTTAATTCTGCTACAGTTACTACTGGCAGCTGATATAAATAATTGTAATTAATCATAATTAACTGTAATTATTTATATAAATTTCCCTTCAGCTAATTTGCTACACCAGTTTTTAACCTCGTCATTTTTGCAATTTCGTTTGGTGCTGCTAGTGAGGCAGAAATTACACACTTCACCTTTGACACGGACAAGATAATGTTATCATAGACAAGTGTATCAGTGTAAATAGCTCTCTAACAGAAGATAAAGGCTTCCTGTTGACAAAAGATGCAATGTGACATTTTAAATCATTGTACATACCATGGCTTTAAGGTGAGACACATCAATGTTGCCATCTTTATCCACCTCCACCACCTGAACCTTCATGCCTGCCATCTGAGCGCTGGCAGGGTTTGTTCCATGAGCGGATTTGGGAATCAGACAAACCTTAATGAATTCATAACAGATTTGAAATAGAAGATTAATGGACAAAATAAGAATACAAACAAACAAAAAAAATATATGCCATTCATGGTTTTGTCTCCCCAAAAAGTGTAAACATTGAGTCTCCCAGGCACCATCAAAACATTTAGAGATCTTCTCAGATCAAGCTCAACCAATAGCGAGAGTTTGGGGCATTGCTACTGTAGCAGACTGATCCAGAGGGTGTTTAGTCAGTGTGGGACAATAGCTGACACGTTACATGGGAAAAGAAATTCAGATTCCGTTACAGAAGGAGCATCTGCAATGGTTGTGCTTTGTAATTTCACAGGGTGACACTATTAGCGCAGAAACTGTATTCTTCATCTTTAATGTTCGTTTAACATGCACTCAATCCATTTTTTTTTGTTGTCTTCGTTATACACTAGGGCCTGGTTTCACAGACAGAGCTTAGGTTAAGCCAGGATTAGGCCTGTCCAATTAGGACATTTAAGTATCTTTTATAAACGTGCCTTAGAAAAAGCATTACTGGTGTGCATCTTGTGACAAAACAATGCCACTAATTTATTTTAAGAAATGTCAGTGCAAGTTTCTCAGACATGCATTTTAGTCTTAAGCTAAACTTAAGCCTTGTCTGTGAAACCGGGGGAATATATACAGCACTAATCTTGGCAAGATGTGATCTCACATTTGAGATTATGCATATTCTGCAAATTAATGACTTTCATCAAAACAAATTTCGGTCTGTTCTGCATGAAGCTATTGTAGCTCATATGGACTACTTTCATGGAGCCATATGTTTAGGTCTACTTTCATTATGAATCCTTTTGTGTTCCAGAGACATTTAAATTGGCATGAGGCTGCTAAATTGGCTGTTGGCAATTGTTCATTTGGGTGTATTCAATTTTAATCGAACGTCTCCAATTCAACTTTAATGTCAAATAAAATGTCATAACAGACTATATGACAGACATTCTGAACTAAGGACACAACGCTTAGCATTATGCAATTTTCAATAGGTCACCATGAACAAACTTATCGTCCAAGGACTGCATGTCTTAAAAATCTCCAAATATGGAGTCTTGCACTGAAGTTGAATCCTGTAACAGGGTGGTTGTTTTCTATGGCTATTTACTCAACCATGGCAGTTTGAACCTTGGCTGGTTTAAGAGCTGCATCCGCTATCTAAGATCTGCTTATTAGGAAGATGATAAAAAAATAAAAAAAACAAGGCCAGATTACAAAACACTGCAATGACTTGACTAAACGTTCTTATCACTGACTTTCTTTCCACTCCCCACTAACAATTTACCACTTTTTCAGCTATTTTCTCTCAGGTATAAAACACTTTAACCCATTTTCCACTTTTCACTGTGAGGAGAATTTAACTTTTTGTATTACTCATGAACCATTTGCTTTCCTTTCAGCAGCAATTCTATTTTTGTCAGGAGTTAAATCACTTATGGGTGTCATTTTTAAAAACTCAATTTTCATAGTTTTTTTTTTTTTTAAACCAAAAATCTAAATACAAGAAACAACAAAAGTGTCTGTATATATTATATTTGTATATACAAATATAATACAATATTTAATATTATATCATAAATATTATGTAATATTAAATTATACTTATATAATTATGTCTATTTGGCCTACTTTGAATTTTTTTTATGGAGGACATTCAAAGAGTGTTATCAGATTAGGTTTAGGAAATCTTTTTTCCCATTCTTTTCCAAGATTAGGAAAAGTTATGAGGGTCAACTTGATACTTCAAATATCACTTATGTTTTTAAATGGCCCTGAGGCAAAACATGAGGCTTGAAGTTAAATGAGAGGAGACTTTGCTAAAGAGTGTTTCACTGCAGGATGATACTCACTGTTCTGTGAGATTCTCCTTTGGAATTTAGATAGGCTTTGATTGCAGCCAAGCCTGCATATTCCCCCTGCGCACCACTACGGGACAAAGAAAAATCAATAGCATCATGTATATGTAACCTTTCTGCCTGAGCACAGCAGAGTTCAAAGATTGCTTCAAAAGGCCCTTGCCCAAGAGTACAGTATGCTAATGATCCTGTTAAAGTGTCAACAATGCAGAACGTATAGATGCCTACACACCCTCAAAGCTTATCAGCATCAGAAACCTGAATGAAACTGATATTTGCTTTGTCAACTACAAGAACACTGTTGACTGAAATTAAAATAAATCACATTCTTGATATTGTAACAACAATATCAGGCAGGACACTTGCCTATTTGGTTGAAAGGAGATCTTCTCATATCCTGTAATCTCACAAAGGTCTCTCTCTAGCTGTCTGAAGAGCTGCTGATAACCTTCAGCCTGATCCAGTGGCACGAAAGGGTGGATGTTTGCAAATTCTCTCCAGGTGATTGGCTGTTGTGAAAAGGTTACAATGAAACCGTGAAAAGATCAGACTGGTTGAAATGAGGCAATGCCAGAGATACAGTTTTGGATACAGCAGTAAAAAGGAGTGCAGATGTAAAAGAGCAGATTAACACAGACTCACCATGAGCTCTGAGGAACTGTTCAGCTTCATTGTGCACGAACCCTGGATTCAACAGCAGTTTACTATGATGTTTGCATGTTAAATCTTTACAGTGGATAAACTCCAAAGTAAACTCTGATTCTTTACTTACCAAAGGAATCATACTGTGTACGAGGGAAATATCCTTATTTTCCAGGCGCTTCATGTAACGTACAATATTGGTCTCTGAGTGATAACTGAAATTGAAGCAATATATTCAAGTAATTATTATACTGAAAAACAGCACATCTATACATGTTTTTCTGATTTTGAAGCAAGTTTCATTGATAAACAGATTTGTTAGAAACAACAACTAGCATTAAAACTGGCAAACAAACCTGTTAAACACTGTATGGGTAAGAAACTTGCTGGTTCTCTTGAAAGGGCTTGCCAGCAATCCTTTTGTTCGTTCACTCATTTTCTCAGCAATAAGTTCCTGATAAATGTCAAAAAGATGAGATCTCATTGGGGCAAGGAGACTAGATTATTTTTAAAGAATAATTGAAATCTTTTGGATTTAGGCAAGAACTTACAGCTGAGGATTCACAACCGAAGATCCAGAGCAGATCGTCCAAGTCTCTCTCAGTGACAGTTTCATCCAGAGACACTCCAAGCTAAAACCACATCGATAAACATTAAATTAATAATAAAAATAACTGAAATAAAAATGCAATCTTGTAAAAAATATATATTTATAAAACAATACATAAAATGAACACCGTCTGTGTGTTTTATTTTAAACATTTTCACCGGCCTCACCAGTCCATCACTGTACACCCGTAAGTTGATCTCCCGCTGCATAGCTTTTTCTAAGATGTCCTTGCCAGCCACACCACAGTTGATCTTCAGCGTGTCAAAGAAGTTCTCATGTTGGAGTTTGTGCCCTGCTCTTTTTAGTCCTATTATAACAATGAGAAACAATCAGTATCACAAAATTTCTTATCAAATTCTTATTAAAAGTAAAAAGTAAACAGGAGTCAAACAACTTGCCCTCAGCGAGAATCAACGTTGCATTGTGGGTTCTCTCTGCAATGTGCCTCAATCCTTGAGGACCTTGATACAACGCATACATGGCAGCCATGTTTGCAAGAAGAGCCTAAATGAAACAATAAAATTGAGTACAGTCATTCAACTTCACAAATATATGTGACCCTGGAGCACAAAACCAGTCTTAAGTCGCTGGGGTATGTTTGTAGCAATAGCCAAAAATACATTGTATGGGTCAAAACTATCTATTTTTATTTTATGCCAAAAATCATTAGAATATTTAGTAAAGATCATGTTCCATGAAGATATTTTGTAAATTTCCTACCATAAATACATCAAAACTTCATTTTTGATTAGTAATATGCATTGCTAGGAACTTCATTTGGACAACTTTAAAGGTGATTTTCTCAATATTTTTTTCTTTTGCACCCTCAGATTCCAGATATTCAAATAGTTACATCTCGGCCAAATATTGCCCCATCCTAATAAACCATACATAAATGGAAAGCTTATTTATTCAGCTTTGAGATGATGTATAATTCTCCATTTCGAAAAATTGACCCTTATGACTGGTTTTGTGGTCCAGGGTCACATATACATACTGTATATTCAGATTTGTTAAGCTCTACCTGGGCAGTGCAGATGTTGCTGGTGGCTTTGTCCCTGCGGATGTGCTGCTCTCTGGTCTGGAGAGCCAGACGATAAACCTCTTTACCAGCTGCATCTCTGTAACAGGAAACATGTGACAGCTGATACCAGCACCGATGAAGCAAAGTACACTGAAGCCTTGAGACTATAAATTACAGACTTACCTGGTCACTCCGACCATCCTTCCTGGCATCATCCTAACCAGATTTTCTTTGACTGCAAAGAATGCAGCATGAGGCCCACCATAGCAGAGAGGCACTCCAAAGCGCTGAGAGCTGCCCAAGGTGATGTCAACTCCAAACTCACCAGGAGGACGCAACACACAGAGCGCCAGCAAGTCTGTGGCACAGCAAGCCAGTGCCTTTAAAATAAAATGGACCCAAAAAAACAAAAATCAGGTCTAGTGCTTTGAACATGTCTAAATCAGCTGTTGCAATAGATCTGTGCACAAAAACTAATAACAGATTCTGTTGTCGCAATTATGGACCACTTGTATAGTTCGCCCAAAAATTACAGTTGTCGTAATTTACTCACCCTCATGTCATTCCAAACCTGTATGACTTTTTTTTCCCTCCATGTAACAAATCTCACTTCCTTATATTCAAACTTGCCATGAAGATGGGTCACACCAAGTTTCACATCAGTGATTGACAGCCCTAAACAATTTAGTAGTACGGAAAGAACAGTGTGTTCTTTGAGAATTCCTCTTTTGTGTTTCACAGGGAAAAAAAATACAACAAGTCAAACAGGTTTGGAGCGGCATGAGGGTGAATAAATTCATTTGGAATTAATGGTTCAAGTAAAACCTAATATATGCAAAAACTGGTATCAGCAACTGTAAATGTGAATTTTATAATAACAGAGAGGTGAGAGGTACATACACCACCCTTGTGAGCCTGATCAACAAGTGCAGTGAAATCTTCCACTCTGCCCTCAGTGTCTGGATACTGGAAGAGCACACCGCTAACATCCTTCCCACTGAAGTCCATCTCATGAGGAAGCTTGAGAACAGTCTTCACACCAATGTAACTAAAGGATACAAACTTTTAGTCTTAATCAATACAGACAGATAGAAGGCTAGACAGAAGAGTAAAGAGATAGAGACATAGACAGAAAGACAGACAGACAGACAGAGACATAGACAGAAAGACAGACAAACAGACAGACAGATAGAGAGAGACATAGACAGACAGACAGAGAGAGACATAGACAGACAGATAGAGAGAGACATAGACAGACAGACAGACAGATAGAGACAGACAGATAGATAGAGACAGACAGACAGATAGATAGAGAGAGAGAGAGAGAGACAGACAGACAGATAGATAGAGAGAGAGAGAGAGAGACAGACAGACAGAGAGAGAGAGACAGACAGACAAAGAGAGAGACATAGACAGAAAGAGAGACAGACAGAGACATAGACAGAAAGACAGACAGACAGAGAGACAGACAGACAGACAGACAGAGAGAGAGACAGTCAGACAGACAGACAGTCAGAAGACAGGAGAGAGAGAGACAGACAGACAAAGAGAGAGAGACAGACAGACAAAGAGAGAGACATAGACAGAAAGACAGACAGACAGAGACATAGACAGAAAGACAGACAGACAGAGAGAGAGAGACAGACAGAAAGACAGACAGATCGAGAGGGACATAGACAGAAAGACAGACAGACAGATGGAGAGTGTGATGACGATCGGTCAGATGACGTCATCACCGGAGCGCCAGTTTAATGCACCGTTGTTTGTTTATCTGTGCGTATGAGTGGGCTATTAAATTATGTAAGCCTATTGTTTGTAAATAATATGGTGTTCGTATGCTTTCGCGAAGCCTTTGTGTACACACTTTGTGTGAGGTTTGCATCTTCCTATGGATATCATCATCATGCACATTATATACACAAGTCGTTGCAATTTGTAAGTTTTGTTTCTTTCATTGGTTTTTGTTAGGTAAAGATGCATAATAATTTCAATGACTTTGTTTGTTGTTGTAAAAAGCATTTATGGTTTCTGACATTAGTTAACGGCAATCATCATGTTGTTATTTACCTGTTCCGCTGTCCCTGGGTTCATTCTGCCAGCGCGCGTAGGCAGAATAAGATGAACCGTCTATGAGGAGTTAATTCTGTTGAATTGGTTTGGTCCAATTTTGTTTGGCGGGAAATATTTCTATTTAAACCACTTGTTGTCTTGTAGAAGGTTTTTTTTTGCAGCGCCCAGCAATGGGGCTTGTCAGCATTGTGTTGTGCTAGGTTTGCTGCTCCAGTAATTTTCTTTGTGGTTTTGTGTAGCCCAGTGAAGGTGCCGAGTTTGAGCACCAAACTTAAGTTGTTTTGTTAATTTGTCTTTTTTTCTTGTTTGTACTTTGTATTTATTCAGTACTCTCACTTAGTCTTGTGGGAAGACAATAAACCACTTTTCGCATGACATCTTGTGTGTCGTACCATGCCTATCTAGTTCCTCCCTAGACCGTCGGAACCACGGTACCTGACTTTGTTGGCCGGACGGCTAGCTGGGTCACATATGGTGGCAGCGGTGCTTCCAGGTCTTTAAGAGGCTGGTCGACATTTTTTTTTCTTTGCATTAAGAAATGGACAATGCCGCCAAAGAAACATGATGTTGCAAAAGTGGTAAAGCCCAACTCAAATGTTTTGGCTCCAGACCAGTCAGGAAGAGGGGATGTATGTGCAGATGATGAAGAGGAGTTATCTGAGGAGGGGATAGATACTCTCAGGTCTATGTTACAGACTTTTCTGCAAAAACAACGTCAAAGAGATGAGGACAGAGATAAAGAGTCACAGCGTCAAGAGCACAGATGGCGTACATTGCATCATCAGTTTATACAGCTGCAGTCTGAGGTACATCAGGAGAAGCAAGAGCAACAGTCAAGGGGAGGATTGACAATACCTGCCACCTCACCATTAGCTTCAGCCCACACCACTCCTCCAGTCCCTCATCCACATCAACAGACCTGGCAGACTGCCCAGGATAATGCATCTGCATCAGCTTCAATACAGGATGGTATAGTACAACGCCATAGGTCTTCAATGCCAACTTATGAAAGTCCAAGAATGCTGCCATGGACTGAAGATGAGGATATAGAGCATTATCTAACGACATTTGAACGAATTGCTCAGGCATGCAGATGGCCCAGACAGGATTGGGCACTGCATCTTCTACCTCTTCTTACTGGCAAGGCGAGGGCAGCCTATGTGGCCATGGAGCCTGAGGAGTCCTTGGATTATAATTATGTCAAGCAAGCTATCCTTGACAAATTTGAAATTAATGCTGAAACATATCGTCAGAGATTCAGATCCTACAGGGTCCAGGAGGACGAGATTCCAAAAGAGCTTCAGGTGAGACTGAAGGACTTGTATGAAAAATGGATGAATCCCAGGCTTCGAACCAAGGAAGGAATTGGAGACCAAATAGTTTTAGAACAGTTCCTCAAACTCCTTAATCCTGACAAGAATGTGGGTAAAACAGAACAACCCCACTTCATCAAGACAGGCAGCAGAGTTGGCTGAAACCTTCATGGCTGCAAGATGATCAGTATACCAGCCAAGGCGTTGGAGAAACAATAACAGCAGTGCAGCGGGTTAAAAGAGAGCTTAAAATTAAGAAATCGAGACGTGAGAAACGGCAAAAGAAAATGGAGGGCAAAAACATTTGTGAGGAGCTAACTAAACCTTGCTTTGATGATATTGTGCAGATTCCACACAATATAGTGGAGTTACAAAGGCAAGACAAGTCATTACAACTACTATTGGAGAAAGCTATTAGTCAGAGTCCTCAGACATTGGTGTCACAAAAGGAACGGTATGTGGTAAAAAATGACAGGTTATACTGGCAGGGTGCAGAGGGGGAATGATTGGTAGTTCCGGTTTCTATGAGGGAACAAGTGTTGCAGTTAGGCCACAAACAAGTTTACTCCATGCTAGGCATACGCCCCATACATACCACACCTTACCATCCTCAGACCGATGGTATGGTGTAAAGATTCAATCAAACGTTAAAAGCCATGCTGCGTAAGTTTGTATCAGAAACAGGGGCGGACTGGGACCATTGGCTACCTTACCTTCTCTTTGCATACCGAGAGATCCCCCAATCATCAACAGGCTATTCACCATTTGAGCTGCTTTATGGATGCCAAGTGCGAGGACCATTAGATATCTTGAAGGAGGCCTGGGAAGGAGATAATCCGGTAGAGCAAACAAACATTTTGTCTTATGTTATCAAGATGAGAGAAAAGATGGACTTGCTGGTCGAGATGGTACAGTTTAACATGGCTGAGGCACAACAACGACAAAAAACTTGGCATGACCGGTCATCTAGAAAGAGGACATTGGTCCCGGGTCAGAAGGTCTTGCTACTTCTCCCGACATCGGACACCGGGTTGCTAGCCAAGTGGCAAGGGCCATATGAGGTACGACGGAAGGTGAGCCCTACCAACTATGAGATCTCTTTGCCTGATCGTCGTAAAAAGTCTCAAGTCTTCCACATTAACCTCTTAAGGTCTTGGCATGAAAGCAAGGGGTCTTTGTCTGATCAGCTATGGGCAAGAGCGGTGGAGGAGGAAGAGGAACTGGAGGAGCAGTATTTCCCCACTGGTCAAAATTCTTCAGTGTACCCAGCTGTGGATCACCTCACTCTTAAGCAACAGAATGAACTCCGAAAGATTATACCAGAAGGGCTGTTTAGAGACAAGCCGGGAAGGACGAGCCTGATACAACACAAAATCCGTCTTTTGGTATCAGACCCTATTAGACAAACTCATTGTAGAGTTCCGGCTCGCCTGATCCCGGCATTGAAAGAAGAGGTAAAGATGATGTTGGATTTAGGAATCATTGAACCCTCAACAAGTGACTGGTGCAGTCCCGTGGTACTGGTACCAAAGAAAGATGGCACACTAAGGTTTTGTGTGGACTTTTCAAGACTAAATTCGGTATCAGCATTCGATCCATACCCCATGCCAAGGGTTGATGAGTTAATCGAATGTCTGGGTAAAGCCAAGTATCTGACAACCTTGGACTTGTGCAAAGGTTATTGGCAAGTCCCATTGGCTGAGTCTGCCAAAGAACTGACAGCTTTTCGTGTCCCTAGTGGGTTATACCATTTTAGGGTTATGCCGTTTGGGTTGCATGGGGCTGGAGCAACTTTTCAACGACTGGTGGATCAAGTCCTGAGAGGGATGGAGGGTGTGGCAGCAGCATATCTCGACGACATCGTTGTTTACAGTACGACCTGGAAAGAACATGTGGACCATTTGGCGGAGGTGTTTAATAGACTTCAACGGGCTGGTTTGGTCGCCGTCTTATGTTATCAAGATGAGAGAAAAGATGGACTTGCTGGTCGAGATAGTACAGTTTAACATGGCTGAGGCACAACAACGACAAAAAACTTGACCGGTCATCTAGAAAGAGGACATTGGTCCCGGGTCAGAAGGTCTTGCTACTTCTCCCGACATTGGACACCGGGTTGCTAGCCAAGTGGCAAGGGCCATATGAGGTACTACGGAAGGTGAGCCCTACCAACTACGAGATCTCTTTGCCTGATCGTCGTAAAAAGTCTCAAGTCTTCCACATTAACCTCTTAAGGTCTTGGCATGAAAGCAAGGGGTCTTTGTCTGATCAGCTATGGGCAAGAGCGGTGGAGGAGGAAGAGGAACTGGAGGAGCAGTATTTCCCCACTGGTCAAAATTCTTCAGTGTACCCAGCTGTGGATCACCTCCCTCTTAAGCAACAGAATGAACTCAGAAAGATTATACCAGAAGGGCTGTTTGGAGACAAGCCGGGAAGGACGAGCCTGATACAACATAAAATCCATCTTTTGGTATCAGACCCTATTAGACAAACTCATTGTAGAGTTCCGGCTCGCCTGATCCCGGCATTGAAAGAAGAGGTAAAGATGATGTTGGATTTAGGAATCATTGAACCCTCAACAAGTGACTGGTGCAGTCCCGTGGTACTGGCACCAAAGAAAGATGGCACACTAATGTTTTGTGTGGACTTTTCAAGACTAAATTCGGTATCAGTATTCGATCCATACCCAATGCCAAGGGTTGATGAGCTAATCGAATGTCTGGGTAAAGCCAAGTATCTGACAACCTTGGACTTGTGCAAATGTTATTGGCAAGTCCCATTGGCTGAGTCTGCCAAAGAACTGACAGCTTTTCGTGTCCCTAGTGGGTTATACCATTTTAGGGTTATGCCGTTTGGGTTGCATGGGGCTGGAGCAACTTTTCAACGACTGGTGGATCAAGTCTTGAGAGGGATGGAGGGTGTGGCAGCAGCATATCTCGACGACATCGTTGTTTACAGTACGACCTGGAAAGAACATGTGGACCATTTGGCGGAGGTGTTTAATAGACTTCAGCGGGCTGGTTTGGTTGCCAATGCCAAAAAGTGTTACATCGCCAAGTCAGAGGTTTCTTACCTGGGCTATATGCTGGGAGGAGGTATTATTAGGCCGCAGGTGGACAAAGTGCAAGCTGTTTTGTAGTAGAATTTTGTAGAGAATGTTTTAATAGTAGCCTACAAAAATCTTATTAACAGTAGAAGTTAAATCTTACTGTAGTCTTCAAATCTGGGTACTGTCTTACGTTTTAAAATCACAAAGGGAGTTTGGTCCCATCAGGCTAACGTGACAGTCACGACTCATGCAGCTGTAAGGTTTTCTTTTTCTTTGGATTTTACTCGCGATCTTTACAACACGCATTACATTACGTATTTCATGGCACACGCGTTTTATGCGTATTTGGCGCCACCTATTGTTGTGGGTGTATATTGACATGTCAAAGTCTAGACCCTGAATATAAGACAAGCGTGTTTTTTCAGATGTATTTCCAAGAAAAAAACATTGTCTTATATTCGGGACAATACGGTAATAGAAACAGAGCTGCAGTTATATCAATATATTATTATTATTTTAATTTTTTTTTTTTATATTTTTAATGTATAATTTTATAACATTATAATTATAACAATTTTTACATACATCATTTTTAGTTAAAGTTTTAGTAATTTTGCAGTGTGTTTTTGCCATTTTTATTAGTTATTGTTTTTTTAAATAAATATATTTATTTCAGCTTTAATTTTTAATTTTAAATTAAACACATTTCAGTTTTTTAATTTTAATTTTTTAATTTATTATTTTATTTTATTTCAAGTAGTTTTATTTTATTTTATTTTAACTAACAATAATGCTTTTTTATGGTTTTAGCTTTAGTTAGCTATCACTACCCAGCAAAGCTGTATATGTGAGTGTGTGTCTCACCGCTTTCTGCTTCCTCCTTCCTCCTCTAGGCTCCTGTGTTTGGGACGGGGCTTTGACTGGCCAGGCTCGTCCCCATGGGTCGGTCCTGAACAGAATCACTTCCTTTTCTGAGTCTGTTGGTGCAGAAACCTGTTTGTTCTGGTCTTTTCTTTGAGCTCGGTTCTCTTTGGCTCGACGGGCGGCTTCCATCTGAGCCTTTAGCTTTTCCACCAGCGCCTGTGATTATTCACACACAATCAGAACATACCATCAGTATCTGTTTCTACTACTAGCACACAAAGACCGTCTTGATACCTAGTGAGCTTCCTAATTAGACAGCATTTTTGGGCATCAATGTCTAGGTCACATGGTTTCCAGAAGAGTTCTGATGAGCTCACCGTGTTTCC
The DNA here is from genome assembly GCF_001515625.1 of Sinocyclocheilus rhinocerous. Taxonomy (NCBI): domain Eukaryota; kingdom Metazoa; phylum Chordata; class Actinopteri; order Cypriniformes; family Cyprinidae; genus Sinocyclocheilus; species Sinocyclocheilus rhinocerous. The sequence continues at coordinate 2,323,413 of NW_015642610.1, forward strand.
CATGAGTTCTGCCTTGACGAGTTTGGCTCCCAGTTTATTCATCTCTTCATCTGTCAGGATCACCTCTTCCTCCTCCTCTTCCTCACTCTCTGAACTAGAAGATTAGCAAACCCAATCAGTTTTAGTACTATTTCACAAAAGGAAGTGTAAAGTAATGTCAAGAACTTGTATAGAACAAATACATTTCCCTGACATTTCCAATTCAGTTACTGGATACAAATTCCTAAAAATCTTTTAATTCATTGATTCACCAACGAAGGGTGATGTGTTTTTAAATGATTGTAGGAGGAGAGCTGAATAATTTTCAGATCAGTGCTTCTCAATATTTTTGATACCAAGGCCAACTTTATCCATAACAACATTTGAAAGCCCCATGACTTTTCCGGTTTTTGTGATTTACTAGATTAGGATTAAAAATGAGGATTTTTAAAAATATTTTTTACTCTCAATTTCTTTTCAAATTTTCAAATTTCGAAAAAAAAATAAAATAAAAATAATAAAAATATATATATATATATATATATATATATATATACCGTTGTTTGTTTATCTGTGCGTATGAGTGGGCTATTAAATTATGTAAGCCTATTGTTTGTAAATAATATGGTGTTCGTGCTTTCGCGAAGCCTTTGTGTACACGTGAGGTTTGCATCTTCCTATGGACATCATCATCATGCACATTATATACAAGTCATTGCAATTTGTAAGTATTGTTTCTTTCATTGGTTTTTGTTAGGTAAAGATGCATAATAATTTCAATGACTTTGTTTGTTGTTGTAAAAAGCATTTATGGTTTCTGACATTAGTTAACGGCAATCATCATGTTGTTATTTACCTGTTCCGCTGTCCCTGGGTTCATTCTGCCAGCGCGCGTAGGCAGAATGCGCTCATGGTAACAAGGATCATACCATGTTGTATTGTTTGGGTAACTCTGACTTCATTGAGTTACTTTCATTGTTGTTATGTATGTATGTATCTATTGATTGCTGTTGTCTACCGCGCTAGTTGCTGTCTTTTGTTATTTAAATGGCTATGGAATAGTGTGTTATTAGAGAAAGATGAACTGTCTATGAGGAGTTAATTCTGTTGAATTGGTTTGGTCCAATTTTGTTTAGCAGGAAATATTTCTATTTAAACCACCTGTTGTCTTGTAGAATGGGGGTTTTTGCAGCGCCCAGCTATGGGGCTTGTCAGCATTGTGTAGTGCTAGGTTCGCTGCTCCAGTAATTTTCTTTGTGGTTTTGTGTAGCCCAGTGAAGGTGCTGAGTTTGAGCACCAAACTTAAGTCGTTTTGTTATTTTGTTTATTTGTCTTTTTTTCCTTGTTTGTACTTTGTATTTATTCAGCACTCTCACTTACGCTCGTGGGAAGACAATAAACCACTTTTTGCATGACATCTTGTGTGTCGTACCATGCCTATCTAGTTCCTCCCTAGACCGTCGGAACCACGGTACCTGACTTTGTTGGCCGGACGGCTAGCTGGGTCACAGAGAGACATAGACAGAAAGACAGACAGAAAGAGAGAGACATAGACAGAAAGACAGACAGGGACATAGACAGAAAGACAGACAGACAGACAGAAAGACAGACAGATGGTAGAGAGACAGACAGACAGATGGAGAGACAGAGACGTATAGAAGGATAGACCGATAGATAGATAGAGCTAGACAGATTCCACATCTTGTTCCTCGATGCAATCTTTTGGAGCGAATCAAGAATTTCATTTTCACCTGTAGTCATTAAGCACAAAGATAAGTGATTCAGAAATCTGTGGTTACCGTTAAACACAATTAGTGCATAAAACACCCTAGATTAATAAAACAGTGCTCATATGCTTACATAGTAGTTTTGTTTTTATTGTGAGTCATTAATATAGTCATGAAAGAATTGGTCTGATTTGACAGTAAAAAAAACCCTATGGTTTGTGTTGCATCAAATTAAATTAAGCTTCTGTTTCGCAAGTGAATGAGTTTTAGGAAGCTTCTCACATGACTCGCTAGTGCAAAACAATTGCTTTTACACATATTAGCAAATACACCTGGTATTTAAACACACACCTACGAAAACATCACACGGCATGACCTACATTGATCTGATGAATAATACAAGCGCACACAATCTCACTGATTAATATATGCATTAAGTGTTTTTGCAATTCGTAACACAGTAGCAAAAAGGTAGGTAAAGCACATATGGGACATTTCCTGATGGCTAGGTAACTAGTTTAATAGCTTGAGGGCACTGGAGCCGGTTCATACAGAGACACTCGAATTCCGAGGCATTGTGCTGCAGCTTAGCAACACAGCAACTGAACGGAGCAAAGATAATGCTGTAGTAAAAACAGCTGG
>NW_015642610.1:2325898-2341804 GCF_001515625.1 Sinocyclocheilus rhinocerous
GGGGGGGGGGGTACACACATTACTGACCCCCCTCACACTAACATGTCTGGGGGATGTTATTATGACAAGTTTTACACTGAATATTTGTGCGACAATGAGGCAGGCAGCTGTTTGATGCCTTGATATAGCCTAGTGTTTAAATTCGTTTTAAAAGGTACCCTATTTTAACAACCATTTTGAGCAATAAAAATATATTCATGAAACTACAAAAGGGAAAGTTTAGAGAGCCCATTATTGTTGAGCAGTGAGGATTTGCAGATCGAGCTCTGTGCAGCTGAAGCAGCAGAATCCAGTCCAGCCCCCCATCAGCTTCAGCATGGCTTGCTTCATTAAAGACACACACAAGCAGATTTGCATGACAAAAACAATTTAGTTAGGGGAGGGAAAAACAGTCTAGTGACTTGAGGGTTGGTGCAATGTTGTTAGAAGGATATATCTCTTAAAATCGAGACCTTATTTTAAACATCTGCATAAACATACGCATAAATTAGTGTTTTACATTTTAAGAGTCATGTTGTCTGCAAAAATGTAAGTTAAAACGTGTTTATTCACACTCCGGTGTACTATATGTAATGTCTGTATGTGTAAATCGCCCGTTTTCCAAGTGTACGTTTTTGAAATAATTATCAGACTTCATAATTGCAAATGCAACTGAAAGTTCCGCTTGCTATTCATATTTAATGCGGTTAAATTTTCAATCATTACGCAAAGTTGTATGTTGAGCGGTGCACGCGTGATGTAATGCTACTGCTAACCAGATCAAACTGGCCGTGTGACGCTGAACTTTACACTCTAATTGTCATCCTATTGGCATCGGCTGAGGGCGTCAGGAGATTGGTGCTGCTCGCCGGGCTCCGCAAAAACAACTCCAAATATGTTCAAAGGAAGACTTAACGGTGAAAAACACTCCAGTAAGGTCTACTGGCACACAAAGAGCGTGTAACCTACATTCTTCGCTCAGATGGACTCATTTGTTAGAGTCTGGTTCGTTAGAAAACCCTAATTCGACATATTTCGCTAAACAAAACAAAAAATATGTTTGTTAAATTCTTAATGGAATGAATAATTCCAGTGCCCTAAAATCTGACACCAGACACAGTTTTCAAATACCGCTGAAATGAAACTTAACCTCGCAGTTTGTCTTATACAGACAGTCGCTGCAAATATATGATGAATTCACAACAACAAACGACACGTGTTTCCTCTGTCTGCCGCGGCTGAGAGCAACTTACACACAGGATCGTCCATTTTCAAACTTCTTCCCAGGCGGATGGATGGGGGAACTGTGTTTTCTATAAGCTGAGCAATTGACTGAAATCAACAGAAAAGTGTAAAACTGTTATTTGGTTTATTTTTTATCATCATCATCGTCATCAACAAAAACCGCGAAAATTGTTGCACAGTTTTGTTGTAAAATTGTTTAAAGTTTACAATGCGAGTAAAATGCTGACATAAAGCGTTTAAATAGACTTGCAATCTGGCATATTAGTAACGTTATATAAACATTACGTTTAATAAAAACTTAAAGGGTTTTACCTCAAGTCCAAGGGTATTAAGCATCTCTCTTTTTTCTTTGTCACCCGGTCCAATGTGTCTTTCAGAAAAATCATCGTGTCTCGGCAGGATTCGTTCAATCTTCCTAGACCACAAAACTTGTGAGGTGCCCATACAGCGCACATTTGCAGACACATCTGCGGTTAAACGTTGAAGTTTCTTAAAAACATCCCCTTTACTGCTGAAATTCCTGTACGGCACGCGAGCGTTCATCGACCTGCTGATGACAACACGCCAGGATTTAGCGCAGCTCTGCATGTTCTTCACTTGAGATTGACGAAAATTGTACGGAAGAATCTTTCAGCCAGCCTCCACACCGTGTAACCCACTAAATGTCTGTGAAATTCCTTAAAAGTGTCTATTTTATACGCCTCCTCGTTGCACAGGGCGCAGCCAATCGATAAGGGAACTCTCTCTGACGCAGAGACAAGCCCTATGGCTCAGGGTCCGCCGTAATAACTCGCTCTGAATGTGCTGTGGGGAGTTTGCAGTACGCGGTTTAGAGCTTCATTAGTCACACACTTGGTATCTGCTGGTTAAATGCTTTCTATGTTTTTGCATGTTTTGTAGTCGCGTTCTTGAACGCCCAGTGAAATGCTGAGACAATCGTGAAGCAATCATACAACTGAATGGAGTAGATGCTAGTTAGTGTGAAAATGACTGGGCTTCTTCAGGGGTTCCTCATTCTCCACACCTGCATGGGGAATCCTCTGCAGATCCATTAAAAAGCATGGTTCTCTGGGGGAATATTCAAGATGAAGCCAAGTTCTTGCCAAGTTACTCCATAAGGAAAATGCATCATATATATATATATTTCATACTGAAGTTCCCTACATACACAATACACATAGGATTGTGGATGGAGATGCTTTCTCGAGTGTGGGGAATACATCTATCTATCTATCGGTCTGTCTGTCTGTCTTTCTGTCTGTTGTGTGTGTAAAAAGTGTTTCCATTCTTCTTCTGTTTGAGAGGATTGTTTACTCATAACTTGGTTGGCACTCTTTCAGATTCCATTTAGGAAATAAGTACACAGCTGTGACATACTGAGTATCTGTCTATCTATGCACGTCTGGAATCCAGAAACACATTTTACTCTGAAATTCAAATAAGTCAGCCATACTGTACATATTTATAATAGGCTATCTCTTCTACTCACACACATTAGCCTACTAGAACAGTTCTGGGCTGGTGATGGATCTCGTTTGGCTATTTTGTGATGGAAACCCACAGCTGTTTTACCAGTTTGTGAACATGCCGTTTGCATTTCTGTTTTATTGTTTAGCCAGGCAAGGACATCTCTCAGTAATCAACAGGTACAGTATGACAACATAATCCTTGTGTTCGTTTTCTTAGATCACTTATGAAATTAAATTTGTTTCCACTTGTAAGGTATGTCTATTTGACACTGGGAGGATTCATCTTTGCTATTGTAACAGTGGGTCCATACAGCTTATTGCTGTTCTTCAGTGCCGTCCTTCTCCTGCTGCTGATATATTGTCTACAGCCAACCCATATTCATCAGTGGATGTTGGGACTGCAGATGTGTTGGCAAACCTTCTGGCACTTGTACATCCAGTATCAGTTATACTGGCTTCAAGAGACACCAGACTCCAGGTATTTCTCCAAAATTATGAACTGTATCAAAATTTTTTATTTGATCCTATTGTGAGCTCTCGTTTTATTCCTAACAGGCTATTACTGGCCATATCCGCTCTCATGTTGATGACACAGAGGGTTTCTTCTCTATCACTTGATCTGCAGGAGGGAACAGTCACTAGTCCCTTTCAAAACAGCAGTCAGGATCTATCTATCCTTATACCGTTTCTAAGCTACTCACTTAATTTTCCTGCACTTCTTGGAGGACCACTTTGCAGTTTTAACACTTTTGTGCAGTCTGTTAGGCAAATGAGTGTGACTCCACCTTTGGCTTCATATTTAAGGAGACTTACTTCAAAGCTATTGCAAGTTTTAGTTTTGGTGTGGATTAAATATCCTCTCAAGGAGCTCTTAAAATCAATCACATTTAGAGTAAACAGCCCTTGCGTTTGTCAAAACATAATATGGATCTGGATCCTGTCGCTGCTACTTAAGATGAACTATTATGCACACTGGAAGGTCAGTGAGTGTGTTAACAATGCCGCAGGCATAGGTTTCCATGGGTACAGTCACAGTGGGAAAAAATCATGGGATGGGTTTTCTGATGGCAGTCCATGGGTGACTGAAGCGTTGAGTCGTCCTTCAGCGTTTGCGTGCCAGTGGAACAGAACCACGGCAGTGTGGCTTCGAAGAATGGTCTTCAAAAGATCCAACAGATCTCCACTGTTTATGACCTTTTTGTTCTCAGCGTGGTGGCATGGCCTTCATCCAGGTCAGATTCTGGCTTTCTCATCTGGGCCGTCACCGTGCGTGCAGGGGGACTATAAAATACATCACTTCTTGCATCCAATGCTTACCTCCAAGTGGAGGAAATGGCTGTATGTGTGTCTAAACTGGGCTTTTACTCAACTGACCATTTCTTGTGTTGTTGTCTGTGTGGAGCTCCAGAGCTTAGAGTCAGTGAAACTGCTCTGGTCTTCATATATCGCAGTGCTTCCACTACTGAGTGTTCTGATAATTATAATCCTGTGAGAAATTCACAGATGCAGTGTAAATTATACAAATGTAAAACAAATGTCTTCAAATATCTCATTAAATATAGTAAACATGAAAGCTTAACCAAGCTTGCTAGACCAGCAAGAACATTTGAGCTTATACCATATATTTAACGTGCTCTGTGTGCATCAGTCTATATGTTTATATAAATAAAAACCTAAATTAAATCTGTTCATCATTTGACGTTTTTGTTTCTTTTCATAAGCCTTTAATTAAACTGCTCGATTCGTATGGATTACTTTTAAAATGTCTTTTTTGATGGGTAAAAGTTTTGGTTGTGTGAATTTTTAATGGATTGACAAAAATGAGAGAATATTAAAAATAACTTGAAGACATTAAGATGATGACAGAATTTTCATATTTGTGTTAATTATCCCTTTAACAATGATTAATAAACCATGTTAACTGAACTGTTTGTCTGCTAGTTAAATGGGTTGGTTCACCAATGTCCTCACGTCCATGTTATGTCCAAACCCGTTTAATTTTAATTTTTCCATAGACTAAATGGACAATGAAAGAAAACTTGCGTCTTTTTATATTATTTTTGGAGTTTGGCACCGTTTACTATATGTGTAGTAAGATGTTCTGCTTTTAAACAAACACACAAAACCTTTATATTCATTAGTCAGAAGAACAGAGTACAAAAATGTGAAATTATATATTTTTCTTGTATATATATTTTAATTATATATATATATATATAGACTTTTCTTGTAGTTATACTGCCATCTAGTGATGGGACAGCGAGATGATCTCGGAGTATCCACAGTTTACAGTACACGTGAAGAATACAAAGTGATGGGATATAATCACTGGACTCACAAACGATTTTCACATTCTCAATGAAACCTGCCATGATTTTCAGTTAAAATATATAAAATATAGGGACAAATTCTCGTTCTAATCTGTTTGTCTTTGGAGTGCTTTGGTTGACCACATTATTGGTAATGTGCCAGTGGTGCTTACAAGAGTACAATTTAATAATTTAATTTTACAGTAAAATGTTTCACAGATGTGAAAAGAGCGTTGTGTGAAGCCAAATATCAAAAGAGCTTTTCAAATGTCTCAAATAGAAAAAACAAGTGGCTGTCAACAATATAATTCTTGCATGTAATAAAACGTAAAGGCTGAACAAATGACCTTTATTCCACTCACAAAACCTCTTAAACGCTGCCATTCAGAAATAAATCTGATCTGATTAACCTAAATATGATATTCTACTACTAATTACATTCATTGCAACTCAAAGAGAACATTAAAATAAATACTACAGAGTTCTTGATTGTCACTGTCAATTAAGGCACAGCCAGTTTTGTCATCACCACAAATTCAGGCACACCGTACATAAACAGACAAATCCATCTCTGCAAACTAAGACATGACTTACACAATACACCAAAGTAAAACACTGCGATTTATCTTTGGTACGTGTGTTTAGGGAAGTTCTAAAAGACAAAAATGCTATTACATTAAATTACATAGCAGGATTCCACCATTCATGGCACATTAAATCACAAACACAGAATTTGATGATATAAGGAAATTAATGATATCCTCAGACATGATATAAACAGTCTATAGTGTTTTTCATAAACCTGAACATTGAACAGGATTCTGTAATTCAGGATTAGTTCAGCGCACAACATTATTTGGCTGGCTGTTATTTTGAGGTAAAAGGAGGCAAATTCTTTGTAAAACGTATTTGCCAACTTTGTCCATATAAGCAGATTTCTTCATTTCTAGGGCATCTTTGTGATTCCAAAGCTCTGTGTGTGTACACACATATACAGAGTAGACAGGACATGCTCTACACACTCAGAGAAATGTGGCATTATAGAATGAAAAACAAGACTCATTTAAATAGTGAAGTAAACCAATCCACTGCCTCAACACCTGATAAAAACCATGAACTAATCTCATGGCTTTCATGGCCAGAAAGTATTTGGACACTAATGAATGTAACGGCATCAGTAAAAAGTATATGAGAACAAATTTTTTTATATTTTTTAATACAGTATTAGTACACTTCACAGAAAGAAGTTTGCAATATTTTAAATAAAACTTCAAAAATGACCTTGAGACTATGATAAGGATATTACTTGTTTGCAGATGCCACTTTACTTTCTTGGAGCCACTGTATGTAGCTTCTATGCACATGTAATTTGTAGTACTTGCCATGAACACAAACATAAAAATCAGATTATTTATATTGCTTTCAAATACTGTAAAGTAGTCATATATGAATGCTTGTTCTGTAAGTGAGGAAATAATAAGCAGCTACATCTGCACTCAGTGCTTCTTTAATTATTTCTAAGGGCAGAAACAGGCTCTGAATGGCATATGATTCTTGTCATTGATTGTGAACTATTAATGGCTTGAAACGTGGCTACAAGGATGCCACAGTCTTAAACCAATATCTCTCTGTCTGGAAGTTATAGGGCGAGAGGCTGAGATCATAAAATGCCTGTTGCTTTTTTGAAAAGTAAAAACATTAATAATAATATGGCTTTAAATAAACAAAAGTTCATATAACAAAAGTAAATTATCTTCAGTGGCTTTTAAACATCTGCACTGTCCGCTTTAAGTATTGGATGATCTGTAGTCTCAGCACATTAATCTGGTAGTTTGAGTTTTTTCTTCTCCACCAGCCTGTCAACAAGCACCACGAAGACCCCAGACAGGACAAGGCAGAGGCCAGACAAATAGAAACTAGCACTGAAGTCGTGAGTCCAGTCCACCAGCCAGCCTGTGACACAGATACACAAAAGGAACATGAGACAGGTGACACAGAGAGCCTTTGGGATAAAGACGAAACCTGATGTTAGCGGTGTCTGTATCCTCCCTACTGACACACAATCATTAAAAATTGAGCTATACTCAGTTTAGCAGTTTATAATGACTCAAATCAAGTCTTAAAGGGGTCATATCATGAGAAATCAAATATTCTTAGTCTTTTGGGAATAAAAGAACTCAATATAATATAAAAAATAACTCACAATAAATGGTTGTTTTAAAAGCTGCAAAAAATGTTTAGCTAAGTTTCGCAACATTAGATCCTTCATGACGATAGAGATTAATGTCTGTCAACATGCACACCTACAGTTACACATCATCACCTACTTGGCCCGGCTCATCATGGTGTAGTAGAAAGCAAAAAGAATGTACTATTTAGCATTAATGAATTTTTACACATCTAGTAAATAAATTATAAATAATAAAAATAAATAAATGCTGGTTAAATTATTAAGGGTTAGCGCACCAAAAACTAAAAGTGAAATTCTGGCATGATTTATTCACCCTCATGTCATTCCGAATCTTTTTTCTTTGTTCTGTAAGTATGACTTTCTATATCTTCTTTTATGTTCCACAGAAGAAAGTCAGTCTTTCAGGTTCGGAATGACATGAGGGTGAATAAATGATGACAGAATCTACATTTTTGGGTGAACTATCCCTTTTAAGACAAATATTGTTGAATGTTTTTAAACAGAAAGTAAGGCCAGTTCTAGACGATAACTATAAGAATAACTATAAAGCTTTAATACTCATTCTAATTCCATGACAATAGGAAAGTCCACATCACAGCTATAATGATGGATACAGATATTGCTGAAATCACTCACAGGACACTTTGTTTCAACTGATGAATTATAAAAACACTGACAGCCATTCAAAATCCACCTGACTTTAAAGAGCTTGAGCATTTAAAGGGGTCATGACATGTTTTTTTATTTTATTTTATGATGTTCCCCGAGGAGTAATTATAATATTACTAGTTTTTGGATGAAAAACATTCAAAATTGAGTGATTTATGACGTTTTTCCACCCCGTTTCTCATCCTCTGACAGAAACAGTCGGTTTTGGGGTGTTTTCCCTTTAAGAGGTCAGTGTAACCGTCGACTTTTATGATGGGCTAACATCCATTACTGTTTTAAAAATAGTTTTTACTTGAAATAAGTTATTTACAGTTTGCGGCATCGTTGTGTCCAGAACAGTTGGCATGGCCTGATCTTTGAGATAAGTATTTTGGCAAAGTTTAAGTTTCAAGTTTAATTTACTTATATAGCACCATTAAAACAGCGGCAGCTGACCAATGTGCTTTACAGCATCAGATAAAATAAATACAAGCAAAACAATAAAAAAATATCACAGATAAAATCAGAAACAAATAATCAACAAGATATCAAAAGAAAATGTAGGACCTAAATTTAGGTCCAGGTTTAGGACCTGTGACAGCAAAGGCACGTTCACCTCTTTGTTTAAGTCTGGCTCTGGGAACATTGAGCAATCTATGACTACCAGATAGAAGAGCTCAAGAAGGGTTATGTGGAGATAGAAGTTCAGATAGATATGAGGAGGTTAAGTTGTTTAGGGACATAAAAACAAAAACTAGGGTTTTGAACTCCACTCTAAACTGGACAGGCAGCCAAAGCAATCATGCTAACGCAGGTGTAAAGTGAGTGGATTTACGGAGGCCCAATAAAAGTCTTGATGAAGCATTTTGGACCAACTGGAGATGGGCCAGGGAAGTAGTGTTCATTACACAACAAAGTGAGTTACAGTAGTCTAACCGTGATGATATAAAAACATGAATTACTCTTTCAAAGTCTTGAAAAGAAAGAAAAGACTTAATTTTGGAAAGAAGGTGGAGATGAAAAAAACAAGATCTAACCACTGAATTTACTTGTTTGTCTAGTTTCAGCTCATTATCAAGCAAAACGCCTAAGTTTTTAACAAGAGTTTTGGCTTGAAATGTGACATGGTGATCATTAACAAACTTTGTGGGAATGCCACTAGGGGGACCAAAGAATATGATTTCCGTTTTCTTTTCGTTTAGATTAAGAAAATTTATGAAGAAAAGCCAGCATTAAGAAAAGCCAGCATTATACTGCGATTTGTCCTCAAAACAGTCAACGGTGAAATGCACTGAAAACACGTGTGATTTAGCACTGACGTGACTGGGACGTTCGCAAAAAATAAACTGAATCCATTTTTCCCTGACGTCTGGATCCTTCGGCAGTGTATAGAAACATGTTGTTTTTCCACAGCCAGGAATGGCACATCGTCTGTCTGGCATTGCAATCTTATTGTAAACAGCTACTCCTTCAGACCCACTCGCTGCACGTCGACTGAACACCTGTGGGTGTGACAACGATGCGATGGTGCAAAAATAGGCGTAGATGTCTTGCTCTGGAGGCGGTCATATGCAAACGACTGTGCCCAGGTGACGTCACCTTGTCCCTCTGATCCAAAACAAGCTGTTTTCTTAGGGTTATTACATAAATGTTTTTTTTATTGATGATGAGGACATTTTAAGTTATTAAACTTGCAGGATGTATTAAGCATACAAAGACCTCTTCTGTGTCAAACGATCAAGGGAAATTTGGTTCCTCATGTCGTGACCCCTTTAAAATGGCAGATGACAAAACGGCAGCACGTGCTTATAAACAGAATGTTATCGTTCATTGGTGTGGACCTTAATATAGTTATTATTGTTATAGTTATCTTTATAGTTAGCCTTCTTGGTGTGAACGTACCTTTAGTCTGATATGCCTGAAAGTTAAAGACACACACACTGACCTGCAGCAGGTGGACCCACAAATCCTCCAGAGCTCCGGAACAGCATGAAGAGCCCTAGAGCGCTATCAAAGCCCTCCAGTCCAACAATATCCACGATACTCGTCACATGGATGGCCACCACGCAGCCAAACAGGAAGCCATAGAGTGACGAAAAGACCAGGATACTCCAGTAGCTCTGTGCAATGGGAAGCAGTAGTAGCACCACCCCAGCGCAGTGACCACCATGGTCAGCAGCTGCAGGTTTCTCACGAGCCGCAGGTCTGCCAATGCCAGCACTGACAGAACCGAGGCCGCCCACTGCGCCCAGTACTGCTCCATGCCCAAACTATTGGCATAGGGCACCAGAAACAGAGGTGGGATGAAGAAACCTGCCGCAGCCAAGATGGCAAACACGATATATAGCAGCAGCTCAGGCCTCTGAATGAGAGAGCACTGGAAAGTGCCTTTTTTGATGTCCTGCTTTCCTCTTTTGTGTCCAGCACCGGTTTGTCTTGGATAGAGGTTTGTGCAGCTGGAAGGGGTTTCATCAGAGCACCACACACACACAGATTCAGCTGAAGACCACCAATGATGAGTAGAGACCCCTGCCAAGAAAAGCTGTCGATAAATGAAAAATGGGCTGAATCCCATAGCAAAGACGCACTCTCCAGAACTAGCAATAGCATAGGCAATGGAACGCCAGCATTTGAAATAATGGCTGACCATGCTGTTAGCTGGTATCCAAGAAAATGAGACGCCAAGTTCTAAATCAGAAAAGAGAAAAAAAAACATTGAGTTCAGAACAAATTTTTTGGAATATCTCTTATGCTCACCAATGGTGCATTTATTTGATAAAAAAAATGGTTAAAATTATTACAATTATTACAATATTTTTTACAAATAATAATGGTTTTATATTTGAATATATTTAAAATGTAATTTAATCCTGTGATGCAAAGCTGAATTTTCAGCATCATTACTACAGTCTTCAGTGTCACATGATCCTTCAGAAATCATTCTAATATGCTGACTTGGTACCTAAAAACATTTCTTATTATTATCAGTGATGAAACCAACTTAATTTTTTGTGGAAATCACAATACATTTTCTTTTCTGGATTTTTTGATGAATAGAAAGAACAGTATTATAATATACACTGAACAAAATTATAAACGCAACACTTTTGTTTTTGCCCCCATTTTTCATGAGCTATAAATATAAATTTTGTTCAGTTTATATATATATATATATATATATATAAATAATTATAAATGTCTTTACTGTCACTTTTGATCAATTTAAAGCATCCCTGCTGAATAAAAGTATGAAATTCTTTGAAAAAAAGTTAAATTCTTTGGGAAAAAAGTATAATAATCCAACATATTAAAATAATGTTTTAAATAAGTCTGTTTGTCAATTTAAAAAGATTATTTTTAAATAATAATTTGATAATTTATTTCCTCATTTTATTTTTAAGTGACACTCACACTCATTTTTTAAAATACTGTATAATACAGCTTGTTTCTGGATTAGATTAAATAGACTAGTCCTCCCATTGTGAGGTACAGTGATGCTGTGTTTAGAATAACATACTACCCTACTACATAAAGACTGCACGTCAAATTGAATACATTTATATATGGTAGTGCATACAACAGTGCACAGCATTCATTAAATAAAAAATATTAAAAGCCAAAACAGCATATTGTGAAACAATGTATTAAAGAACAACATAATATATAATGTATGCTATATTATTAACTTATTAACATAAACATAACATAAATTAATATAACACTATGATGGCTTGCTGCTTTCAACACACCATTAGATTTTCATGCACTTGTAATGACTGAAAAAAGCATTGTGTGCTACAATTCAGAATTGCATAATTATTTAAAACTTACCTTGTAGTACACCCATAGACAGATACATCCAAGGCAGACTGAGGCCCAAAGAGGCGATAATCATTCCTGAGGCAGCCAGAAGCCCTCCGACCATGATAACAGCACGCTGGGACAGGTGCATACTGAGAGCTCTGGCCAGAGGAGCTAAACAGATGAGAAAAACACGTCTCTCTATGCAGGTCTGGAGTCATCATTAAATGTCAGTTTCAGACTATTTGTTATACCTGTTCTGAGAGTATTCATACAATTTATTTTGATAACTAAATGAAAAAGACAGCACATAAAAGCATTCCTCACCTCCCAAATGAAACACAGCAATAGTGGTTGAGGTCACCCATGAGGTAGTACTGGTAAGGACATTGTAGTGACTTTGGATTTCAAAGAAAAACAGGTCAAAATTTTAAAGAACAGCAGCGGTCAGGCCCATGATGAAGAAGGCCGAGGTGGCCACGACCCAGCCATAGCCGCCATCCGGTGGATCGCTCAAGTACATAAATTCTTGTGCATCAACAACATGACCCACAATGCCTGCTCCATTGCCCAGCCCTGCCTGCTGTGATTACAGACTAAGCCAGTTCTTCACTGCCATTGACTCAGCACCACTAGCAGCAGACAAACATACTCATGTTACAGCATAGTTCATGACAGCCGTGTCCTTGATTTGTTCCCATATTACTGCTTGATGTATTAAAGAAGCTATCAAGCTGTCAGCAGCCTCCAAACACATATATAACCATCTGATGTCCAAATAAAAGGTTTCTTAGTATCGTTCAGTTTTATCCATTCATATGATAGAATCTCAGTTTCATCTTTTAATCCACTCAATTCTATTACTGTATGACAGTATCTATAGGTTTGGGTGTAAAGAGTAAATATAGGCACTTCTGTGTCACTGTGTCACAGACACCAATATTTTAACGATTCATAAAAGATCAATCACAGTCAGGCCAACTGAGATTTTGCTATGGAGATAAAGTTTAGAATCGTGATTTCTGGAAGCATTACAGAACACCATGTGTGTATTAGCACTATATATGTTGTTTGCTTTTGGAATCTGATAAAGTGCTTGGACCCAAAAATGGTGGACTTAACAAGCAGATTAGGAAGCGACAACGATGCAATGATTCAATTAATTCCCCATGGACAAGTCCCACCATACATTATTTTTTTTTCTCTCATTGGAGAAGCTATATTGCTCTGATATGAGTCACAATAAGGAAATAAAATGCAATCACAAATTCTGTTTCCTACCAAATGTAAAATAATTTTTATTTGTTACAAAAGATTCCTTCAAACTAAGAGAGATTTCTACATTACGCCATATAAATGTCCATAAATTGTATATTGGGTAGGGTCTTTACTAACATGTAAAAATGTTTTTGTGACCTTGCTGTTCTGGATAAAATCCAGAGATCAACATTTTTGTCTTGGTATCTGTTTTTATATTAACTGCCATTACTTCGTCCCACTGATGGCCATAGACATGGCAGATGAGTGGAAAAGTCATGTGACTGTAAAAGATTTATATTATTAGTTTTAAGGAATAAAAGGCTTGCCATATTTCATTCTTCCGTGCACTTATTTTCTTCCAATTGCACTGATGTATATACAACAATTTAAAATGCCACTACAGCCACTTAAATATGGTGCAAAATAAAACTGAATTTTTGCATCAAACATGCCTTTGTGTCTATTCCCTAATATAGCATAATGCAATATCCCGTAAGTCGGCCACCTTATTACCATGAAAAAGGATGTTGATGTTCATTGTTCAGCTGTCCTAACCTGCTCAATAAATCCTTAAAGAATGTAGTAATATATTCCACACCAATTTCTTGTAAACATCAGCTGGTTGCATAAGAGATCCAAACTGCGAGTCAACCTCCTGCCAGATTTCATATTCATGTAAACATGTTCAGCATGTGTTACAATCTCTAGCTGTATAACGTACATATGTGCAATGTGAATTATGCAATGCACACTAAAAGAACAAATTAATTCCAGTACATCAACAGCAGAGGTGTAAAGAGTACCTAAAAAACATACTTGAGTAAAAGTACAGATACCTTACAGTGAAAATTACTCCACTACACGTTACAAGTCACCAATTCCACAGTACATGAAGTCATCTGCGCTGTTCTGAACTGCATTAGTCACTGTCAGCACAGAAAACGTACGCAATAGGATGCTATCTTCTGTTCCATAAAGCAAAACTCTGTACCACGGAAGACATGGTTTACCATTAAAAAAAAAAAGTGAACTAGATAACGACAGCCTAATCTGAGCTGGCTTTAGGCTCAAAATACGGGTGTTTATTAGTACCTGGCATCATAATCCAACTAGAGCTTTGTTATTTTATAAGCAAAGCAAATCATGATAGATGAAAATGCATTCACATGTCATTCTATATCTGTTCTAAAGTGATTCAAAATAACACACAATGTGAATGCCAAAATGACGATGATAGGATTAAAAAGTTGTTCAGACTTCTAACTTTGAATTGTGGGAAATGACTGATCTGTTTTTTGTTAACTTAAGCTTCAATTGTCACAAAATAGTTAGTGTGCTATACACAGATCAGTTTCATTTCAGAAACTGGTGCAATAACACCCTGCCAGTTTAGAGGGTCAGTCGGTGTGATGGAAACTGGTACTAGCCAGCAGAAGGTGGATAATGTCAAGTCTCTGTTTGACTACCGCTGTTGCCATTCCACAGCTCCGGGGGACTGACGGATCAGAATACACACTCTGCATGTCCTTTCAACACAACATAGAAAATGCTATATTTCCTTTTTAACCTGTACAAATTCAAATCATAGGTTCTAATTAGTAAAAAAAAAAAAAAGATGTTTGAGGGCAAAAAAAAAAAACAGGAAACGGAAATGAAATTCTACATCCTCTTCACACAATCCCTCAAAGATTTATGTGAACATGAGGCAGGGCTTCCACATACCAGTTTGACAGACTATGTGACAGACTATGAGCAATACGTTAGCGCAAACACCACATGCCCACCATCTTACAAAGAGGCTAATGGGGGCTAACACCATTGGAAAACGGCTCATTAATTGCTATTATGGGCTGTAACAAGGACTGAAATGTATTAGCATTTTTTATTCAAAGAAAATAGAAAGACTTACAATAGCAAGATCTTTTATCTTTTCAATCAGACACCACCTGCATTGCAACAAACAAGCTATAAACAATTATATATCTTTTGAAATCTTAATTTACATGACACTGCATCCAAACAGTTCTTCATTTCATTTTTATAAAATTATAAAATCATCTTTATATATGTACATACAAACACATGGATGTAAAAATGCACAGCTCTTGCATTTAAGAAAACGATTCATTCATTCCATCGCTGATAGAGAGGCGCATGCCAGCACTGCTAGCAAAAGAGAAACCCATTCTTGATATAAATGACCTTAACTGTTCGGCCAGAAGATGAGGTGATCAAGTCCTGGGGTCAGATCTGCCGTAAATGGCACAAAGAAACAAATTAAGACAGCGGACAGGGCCAGAGGACAGGCTCTGGGTATCTGCATGGCAGTGGTGAGCGAGCGAAGCTTCTTTCTTAAAACGCAGGCACTTGGGTATATCGGTCTGAATCGCTGCTGTCCCGGATCAAGTCTATGCGGAGAGCGAGCTCCTTGAAGGGTGGCCGAAGACTAGGATCGTTGTCCCAGCATTCCTGCATGATCTCGCACATCTAAAAGAATTCAGAAAGTTAATATTTTACAATTTGCTGCTTTGAAATTGCCAGACACTTCATACAATTGTACAATTCCGTTCAAAAAATGTAAAAAAACGTTTTTGCAGAAAAAATGCAGTATAACATTTGTGAAACATCACTTATAATTTAAAATAATGGCTTTCTGTTTGAATATATTTTAAAGTGCCCCTATTATGCAATTTTTAAGGTTGCTAATATTGTTTTATGTGTCTCCTAAAACAGGTTTACATGCATGCAAGGTCAAAAAACAGGTTAGTTTTCTCAAAAAATAGATTTAATTTGACCTCATTTCTAAATGATTCGTAAACGACTCGTGCGAAGCAGTTCAAAGAATCAAGCTCTCTAAATCCCTTCTTTCCGTGAGCCCTCACTGCTGTGATTGGTCAGATGGCGCAGTCCTGGAGACTTGTCAATACATAGAAAAGATGGTATCGATTGTACCTTACCAATTCGAGCCGGAGTCTGATGATGAAACGGTTGAAGTGGCTGATCG
>NW_015642610.1:2342552-2361365 GCF_001515625.1 Sinocyclocheilus rhinocerous
CAAGCAGGACTGGAGCAGGACGTTTCTCAGTGGTAAGTGTCAAGTGTTCACAAGTTTGTTGTGATTATAAGATGTGATAAAACAAATTTACTCTCACAGTGTAGGATACAGCGTCTTCTCGACATGATGTTAACCACACGGAAATTTTACTCTTTGTGGGCAGGCAAGTTGGCGACGTAGAACGTGGGCAGACATTATGCGAATGTGTTACTTCGTGACGTAGAGCCGTAACAGAATAAGATTCGAATTCCTGACAACTCGTTCAGGCGATTGCGAGCGGACTCTTTTTTTGATAGACAATAACTTTATTTATCGTGCACTGTCGGCTTCACAACTTTGCAGATAGTTTATGTTCACATACAGCTACATGACACACTGCATGAAAGGTAATATTCGAAAAGGCATAATCTGGGCACTTTAAAAAGTAATTTATTCCTGTGTCAGCAGCCATTACTCATTCAGAAATCACATATCATAATATTATTATTCAGCGCTCAAGAAACATTTCCTATTATCAGTGTAGAACAGAAAGTTCAAAAGAACAGCATTTACTTGAAAGAAATATTTTGTTGTGAGATGTGGTACCTCTGAAGGACAGCCCATAGGCTGAGGTAAACGGTTTCCTCTTTTCAAGAGCTCAACGAGATGATAGACTATTGTTTGTCCCTGCTTGTCACCTCCCATCATACTCAGAAATACCTGAAGTCAACAAAACAGAGATTCTTATCCCAAAGTTACTCCGTGAGGTCAATTTCCACAACGTGTTGTTGACAGATTCTTTGGACATGCTCTGTGTGATTTACATAGCCAAAACAATTCAAAACAAGCAACTGTTAAAGGTTGCCCTCATGACATGTGCAAGGAAATCACATATGCAGAAAAAAACAAGAAACTTACTGTAGGTGGGCTACAGAGCTTGTCACTGTATGTAAAGAGTTCGTACAGAACCACTCCAAAACTCCAGATGTCTGACGCTACTGAGAACTTGCTCTCAGTCAGAGACTCGGGTGCATACCTGTCACAATGAACAACAATTCAACTACCTAACGAACACAACAAACACATCACAAGCACAACTTTCTTCTGTGAACCGTTCTGTTTCACAGAAGCATGAAAGTCATATGGGTTTGAATGAAAACTAACAAAATAAAATGTACCAGAATATTGGACTCTCTCCAGGTTCTTTAACCTTGTAGTACTCTTTGCCCTGAGGTAAAACCTTGGTCAAGCCAAAGTCCCCAATCTTCACCTTGAACTCACTCTCCACTAGGATGTTACGTGTGGCCAGGTCTCTGTGAATGTACCGCTTTGTCGCAAGGTATTCCATGCCCTGTAGAGACATTACAGCAGACGTGACATTTCAGGAGATTGGGAAGAAGAAAATGCAAAAAAGGAAAAGACATGCAAGTTTGAACAATAAAAACATGTTTGAAATGAAGAGAAAGAAAGAAGAGGCTTACAGACCAAAATTAGTAGAAACGCAAGTTATTACTACTATATGAGAGTTGTTCTCAACCTTAGAGTCCACAACAATATTCAAAGACCCCATGCCTTTTCTAGTTGTTTGTGATTTACTGGATTAGGATAAAAAGTATTTCTATCCGATAAAATATTTTAGAGCTTGGCATAATTATAAAAATATATATTCATTATAAAAAAGCTCATGGAGTCTTAAAATTGTATTAAACCTTTTCCAGGTTTAGAAATCACACGTTTAATATGAGTCTTAGTTTTCCAAGAAAGTGGGAATGCTGGCCCTTCCAAGAAAAAACAAAACAGTTGCCGACGGTGAATATAAATAAAAATATCTGAAATTGTTTTATCTTAATTCAAAGCTTATTTTGTCTTATTTGAAATCATTTTAAGTCATCTTGAGGCCCCCGGGTTGAGAACCACTGATGTAAGAGTAAAAGTCCTCATTACCTTGCATATTTGCGATGCATAATGCAGAAGTTTCTTGTGGTCAATCCTGTCTCTGTTCTTGTTGAGATAGTCCCGTAGGCTGCCGTGAGGCAGGTACTCCATAACCAATCGTAAGTTTCTCCTTCCTAAGAGAACAAGAAATCATGCTAAAGCTTACAATAATCCAAAATTAAGACAAAAGCAGAGATCTACTTAATTTCTTCAATAAAAAAGCTTTGGCTAGATGGACTTTCCACATTTTCTGTACTGAGTGTGGGAGAAAACGATGCATTCGATTGGGGCACTTTCATACTAGAACTTCTGCTGTGGACCCAAGACCATTTGAGACAAGAGTCTGGTTTGTTTAGTGAAATTGCAGTCGATTGCAAGAAAAGGGCGGCGTTTTAGTGGATGATTGGATCCTGTTTCAACGGAGGACCAAGTTATAATATTTTGATTCAAAATTTCAAAATCCTTTTTTAAAAATGAAGCATATAGTACATGGATGAAATGTTCGCAATAAGATCAATACCATACATTTAGAAAATGTTTATGCTTTAATATGTTTGAACATGTTTTAAAGGGGTCATATGATGCTGCTAAAAAGAACATTATTTTGTGTATTTGGTGTAATGAAATGTGTTTATGCGGTTTAAAGTTAAAAAAACACATTATTTTCCACATACTGTACATACTGTACACTCCTCTATGCCCCGCCTTTTTTAAACGCGTCGATTTTTACAAAGCTCATCAGTCTGAAAAGCGAGGTGTGCTCTGATTAGCCAGCTATCCAGTGCGTTGTGATTAGCCGAATACCTCAAGCGTGAGACGGAAATGTTACGCCCCTCACCATACTGTTGAGAGAAAGGAAAAATTGAAATCGCATCATATGACCCCTTTAATACGTTTGAACTACACTGCAAATTTTCATATTAACAAATGTAATTACACTGTAGTCCTTTATAAATGCAGTTATTGTGCTGGTCAGTTGAGAGACTGATGCCAAGGGTTTTAACACCATAAGCATAAACTTAAAGCTGCATTTCGTAACTGTTTTTGGCAAAACATTATCCAAAATCAATTATTGAGCAAGTACATAACCAATCAGCGTTCAAAAAGATAGGTTACTTGTGTAACCCCGATTCTCTGATAGCATTAAGTGAGGTGTCTCACTATGGGATACGCCCCTTATGCGTATTCCTCAGAAGCCCAATTACATTACGCCAGCCCCAATTAGCTGGCAGACATGACGTTGTGTCAGGGAGTGGCTCTCTCCTCTTGGTATAAAAGGAGCAATGCAACGTCATTACGACATTCAAAATGAGCACACCTCTACTTCGCTTCGCACAGCAAGGAGGGTGTTCTGATGAGACACCTCACTTAATGCTATCAGAGAACCAGGGTTATGCAAGTAACCTATCGTTCTCTTCCAAGCATACTTTTTGGTGTCTCACTACGGGATATCCTAACTCTAGGGCTGCACGATAAATATCGCACGATATTTAATGCGCATCTTGCTCCCTTCTCAATATTAGCAATATGGCTGCCCACTGCTCCGGGTGTGTGTTCACTACTGTATGTGTGCACTTGGATGGGTTAAATGCAGAGCACAAATTCCGAGTATGGGTCTCCATACTTGACCACACGTCACTTCACACTAGGGCTGCACGATAAATCGCATGCGATATTCAACGCGCATCTTGTCAGTAAAGCCATTCTGTAATCAGCGGTAAATCTCCATCACGTGCGGGCTTTCTCCACGTGAAAGCCCGCAGGTGATGGAGATTTACCGCTGATTAAAGAACCGGCTTTACTGACAAGATGCGCGTTAAATATCGCATGCGATTTATCGTGCAGCCCTACTTCACACTCACTCAACCGTCTATATATCCTGAATACCACTAGTTTAATTCCTTGTTGCTTGTCTGGAATCAAACCAAGCAACTGAACTAAGTGTGAAAACAACCTTAAATATAACAGAATGTGCTAATGCAGCTGACTAGACTTGTTCATAATTTCCAAAAATATCAGTTTAGCCAAATATAACTAAATCTTTTTGAAATGACATTTATTGGAAGCTCTAAAATGCAAAACACAAGTGTGTAAAAAAAAAAAAACAAGTTGTCTGTCATCCAAATTCTGTGGATATGTGTGAGCGTAATGACAAGGTTTCTCAACACAACTTCCAATCCCATACCTGCACTGTAGCACACGCCTTTGTATTTCACAATGTTCTCATGCTGGAGAGATTTGAGGATCTCGATTTCCCGCTCAAAGTCACGGATGTGCTCAGTAGAGCTGTGTTGCAATTTTTTCACTGCCACAACCTCACCGGTGTTGTCCTGCAGGGGGTCGTACCTGCACATTTCCACACTGCCAAAATTTCCCTGAAACAGGAGATAATTACTCTGATTAGTTGATTAGCACACATCTTTATTTGTACTATTTTCCACATACTTAATAAAATAAATAACTGTGGTAATAGAAATTATGAACACTATTTTTATAGCTTAACTTCTTGCTCTCCTTTAAGCATTAAAGAAATGTGAAGCAAATCGACAATTCACATATACACAACCGTCAAAGGTTTTTTGAACTTTTTTCAAAAGTCTCTTAAGCTCGCCAAGGCTTTATTTGATCAAAATGATAGTAAAAGCAGTAATATTGTAAAGTAATAAAAATAAAAAAACTGTTTTCTATTTTCATATATTGTAAAATGTAATTTATTCTTGTGATGGCAAAGCTACATTTTCAGCAGCCATTACTGCAGTATTCTTAGTGCTCAAGAAACTTTTATTATTATTAACAATGCAGAGATCAGTGATGCTGCTTAATATTTTTGTAGAAACTGTGACACAGGATTCCTTGATCAATATAAAGCTCAAAAGAACAGCATTTATTTGAAATATAAATCTTTTGTAACATTATAAATGTCTTTGTTGTCACTTTTGGACAATTTAAATCATCCTTGCTGAATACAATTAATTTCTGTCAAGAAAAAAAAACAAAAAAAAAACAGAAACTATTGAACATACTGTAGGTTATATACAAAACAAAAAGTGATCCCACAGGGTTGTTGGTGTCTACCTTGCCAAGCTGCTGCAGGAAAATTAGATGTCTCTCCTCGAACTGCACTAGATCCTCATTCTGAAATGCTCCAGTACTCAATGCAGATGCTCCTGCTCTACTGGGTAAAATGTCGCTCTCCTTCACAATCTCATAATCTACAAACACATTTCATCACTCAACATTATGCAGCAAGTCCAAGAGAAACAACACAATTAAATTGTGACATGTCAAAATGCCAGCGGGATTGTGTGTATGAGAGTGACTGTACTGACCTGGGCAAAAGAGACTGTTGAGGTCTCGTATGATGGCTCTGAATGAAGGTCTGAATGTTGGCTCGTAGTCCATGCAGCTGTTGATCAGGTTAGCCAGCTCTGTCCACTTGGGAGCAGATAGCTGGTGACGATTTTCATAGAACAAGTGTTTCTGAATAGAGGAATACAAAGATGATGTTCTTTGAGAGGTCCGGCTTATTCTTTTAACAGCATTTCTTACTACAAACAGGTTTTACTGATTTATATTTATTGTATTAGTATACTGAGGACACAAGTGTTGCTTTACCTTGGAACTGTCCATGTTGGCAAGTGGTTTTTCTCCTCCGCTGCAAATCTCCCATAAAGTTGTACCAAAGCTCCATTTGTCTGAGGCAAGACTCAGGCTTTTAGGGTCTAAGATGCATTCAGGGGGCACCCAGGGGATCCGCTCCACCAGAACTAAAAAAAAATATTTGCAATTCATTTAAAATGAAATTTTAAATGCAAACATTTTGATCAAATGTGAAAATTCATTATCTATTACCTAATGAGACAACTGGTCGGCATAAATATTTTAAACTATCAGCATGGGGAAAATAAATTCTCCCATTTGGCCTCGTTTCTTTCTTTCTTTCTTTCTTTCTTTCAGTTTTAGGGCGAAATTTGAATAAATGTGTTAAATAAAGGTTTATATAATGTGGTAAATTTAATTTAGCAAATAAAATTGACCATGTTTATTTAAATGTTATTTGCATTCATTAAATTATGTGGTGATATAAAAGTTGTCATAATATTGGGCATTGGACACCCACATTGGTTGACCACTACATGTAATAGAATACATTTGGACCATATTAACAACAAATCTTCAAGGGAAAGTTCACATCAAAATTTAAATTCTGTCATCACTTAATCAACCTCATGTCGTTTCATTCAAACCCGTATGACTGACTTTCTTCTGTGGATTTTTTTTTCTCCATACAATGAAATTCACTGGGGTTCAGTGTTGTTTTGGACCTCAATAATTGTCAATGAGTGGAGAAATACATTGTGTGGGGTTAAAACATTCTACAAAATATTTTTATTTCTGTTTCATGAAACAATGTCATACAGAACTTGGTGCAACAAGAGGGTGAGTGCATGACCAAACCATCCCTTTAATAATACACTGCGAACAGGAACAATTTTATTTGAAAATATGCCCTCTACTGGTTAGTGTGCAAACATGTTTATGCTAAACCAGTTCTAGCATTGACAATCTACATCATAGTATCTTGAAAAGTGTTTTGTTTTGTTGTTTAATTTTAATTTCTCTTGTTATTTATCTCTAATTACATTAATTTGTTTTGAAATACATTAGTTTTTTTACTACATTTCTTCAGTCTGAGGTAATAGCAATCATTTTTAATGATGCTATGATTAAGAATCTCAGACTTTTAGATTCAAATCCTTTATTTAAATTATAACAATTTTTATGCTTTTCTTTTCATTAAGCGCACACACACACACACACACACACACACACACACACACTTGTTTCACTGTAGTGAGAACATTGCATGGACTTCCATTGATTTTATACCAGGTTAATGATACTTTCTATCCCCTAACCATACCTCTACCTCTAATCCTACCCTCACAGGAACATGTGCAAAACACTAGATTTAAATAAAAACATGTTAGTCTGATTTATAAGCCTTTTTAACTAGTGAGTACCAGTAAAATGTCCTCACTAGTGTACTGTCATATTATTTCACTATAGGACATTTAGCCCTCACAAGTATAGTTAAACAAGTACACACAAACACACACCTTCTTATCAGAACACGGTCCAATCCTATTACATCCTTATACTGAAAAAACTAAGCTGCCTTTTCACTATCTCTGACAATCAACAGACTGGAAGTCATTGATTTGTAATGGACAATACCATGGGAGCTGCGTGGAGTTCTGTTTATATGCACATGCAGAATGTTTGGATCCGATTTTGAGTTTCGGATACGTTGAAATATTTGCATTTTCGCAGTTAAACTGCATGTGACCGCCAGAGATTAGTGATGAACAATTTGAGAATTTCCACAATTTTTTCCATTAAATTGCTACACTTTTTCTATAAAACGTGTGGTTATTAAAATGTATGTTCAAAATAATTATTTTATAATTGCCAATTAATTACATTGATTAGCCTTAGAAAATCTACAATGTTTTTCTTTCAGACGTATTGGCAGCCATTTGTTTTGTGTGGATATACTCCTTCAGTCATTATTCATTCGCTTTATCATCGTGAACAAGTGGAGAGTTAAGTTGCATCACAACTGGTTTGAAAGTGGCGACTGCCACTAGGAAGGTAAAATGCGCTAATCATATGCAAATGTCGGAGATAGTGAAAAGGCAGCTACAGATTCACACAAGTTCTTCAAAGAATCTTCACACTGCTGACTCACTCTCTCTGGGCAGCACTGTGATGCTGATGCCAGGGTCACTTAGTTTGATGAATGGAGGGTTTCCCAATGTCCTGTCCTCCTCCCTGATCAAAAGGATGTTTTTTGCACACACATTCCCATGAGCCAGATTCTTCTCTTCCTGTGTGTGAAAGAACAAAAAGCATTAGTCAATTCTGGCTAGCAAACCCACATGGTTATTCCCGATTTGTTGCTGTTTCTTACCAAAAAGAGCATAGCCCAGGCAAGCTGCTTGGCCACTTCCAGCTTCCACAGGATATTAACTGATATTGAGTTCTTGTTTTTCCTTAGGTACGTGTCCAAGGACCCAAACTTCACATATTCCTGCACCATGATATCTAAGACAAAAAACCCACAACTTCAAGTATGTGGCAGTAAATCATTTTGGTCACATGTGAGCAATGTGAACACTTACTCTCCTCTCCGCACACACAGATACCGTAGGTCAACACCAGATGCTTGTGGGTGAGCTGGCTCATCATGCTGGCTGCCTCAAAGAAAGACTTAAAGAGGAAGAAAAAAAATGAAGAAACCACATGGTAAATGGTTAATCAAGCACAAACAAGTTTATTTCCTGCAGTTAGACTGAGACATGTCAACTCTTATTATGAAATTTGATGATAAAGGGATAATTTCAAGGAAAAATTATAGTTTAGATGACTTGAAAAATGGGGTGTCTAAAGTCATATGAAACGTTAAGACACTTAACAGTTTAATTAATTTTTTTAAATTCAGGAAGTCTCAATTCAATTCCAAAATGATTCCAGAAACTGGGGCATATTTCACCTTACATTTGTGTGGAACACTTTGAAGAAACCATCTCTTGAAACAAGAAATTTCATCTATATCTTACCTCAGAGTAATTTCTGTGGGCTTTGTCCAAGACTTTGACAATGACTTCAGTCTTATGGGTTTCTCCGTAGTCTCCCTGCTCTTTCCGAATCCCTTTGAAGATCTTGGTGAAAGTCCCCTGACCTTGACTCTCACCCTGAAAACAATGTTGCACACACATAATCATATGCAACTTGACATTTACAATACTGTTCAAAAGTTTGGGGCCAGAAAGATATTTGAATGTTTTTGAAAGAAGTCTCTTATTCTAACTAAGGCTGCATTTATTTAATCTTACATTTAAACTTACTGTTTCTATTTTAATATTATTTAAAAATGTAATTTATTCCCATGATGACAAAGCTGAAGTTTCAGCATCCATTACTCCAGTCTTCTTTGTCACATGATGCTTCAGAAATCATTAGAATACGCTGATTTGATGCTCGGGAAACATTTCTTATTATTATGAATGTTGAGAATAGTTATTTATTATTTAAACAATATTTCTGCGGAAACTGATTTTTTTTCAGTATTCTATGATAAATAGTAAATTCAGAGAAGAGAATTTATAAGAACATTTATTTGAAATGGAAATCTTTTTTAATATTATACATTTCTTTACTGTCACCTTTTCAATTTAATGCATCCTTGCCGAATAAAAGTACCGATTTCTTTCAAAACAAAACAAAAAAAAAAACTTACCAACCCCAAACTTTTGAACGGTAGTGTAACATACACCACAGTTTGTTGTACACAACCACTGTTCAGATGTATAAGGTAACAGGATGCTTACAAGATCAAGGTCTTCTTTTTTGATTTTATGAAACACCATCTGACTGATGTTGTGTCTCTGCAGTGAGGAGGACAGGGGAACCTCTAAACCCCGATGACTCCGGCACACCAACAAACTCGACTTCTCTATTTACAAATACACAAGGCAAAGTGATGTCAGGATGATACATTTAAGGTAAAAAAGGTAAACAAGAATACATTTTCACAATCTAAAAGGTTGTTGTTGGCCAGAAGATGACAATGTAGAGTTGTACATTTGTGGTACTCATATATCATAATCATGATGAGAATATCAGGTGCTTTACTGACCTTTGGCCTTTGGTGAACAGCACCTGCTGAACTGAAAGACGACACCATCTGATTTCACAGTTTCCTTCTGGTAACACTTGAGCAGCTCCTTTAAACTTCTAAAATTCTTTCTGGTTCCACTAAGATTGTAGTCACCATTCTCAGACCTGGTGATCAGGCAGTGTTTGTACTCTACATCCTCATACGCCTGGTGGAAAGAAAAGCTGATGTCAAGAGAGATTCAAGAAATGTAGACTAGCATTCAAATATTAGGGGTAAGATAGATATATATTTAACTTTCTATTCAAAAAATCCAGAGTATCATGATTTCCACAAAAATATTAAAGGGGTCATATGATGCGATTTCAAGTTTTCCTTTCTCTTTGGAGTGTTACAAGCTGATTGTGCATAGATAAGATCCCTGAAGTTGCAAAGACTAAAGTCTCAAAACCAAAGAGATATTCTTTATCAAAGTTAAGACTCTGCCACGCCCCCCTAAAACGGCTCGTTCTAACACGCCCCCACATATCTATGTCACTATGTGGAAATATTTGCATAATGTGGCCCAAATGTTCACGCAAAGAAAGAAGGCGTGGTTTCAGTAACCGCAGTTAGTGTTGAAGCAGCATGTCAGGGAGACGCTGTGTGTTTCTAGGCGAAAGCAAAAGCACTTTATTTGGCCTTCCGAAAGTAGATGCATTTAGGAATCTTTAAGATTACTTACAACAGAACAGCAATGCATTTTATGGACGACCGTTTCGTGAACCTAGGAGATGGGGTAATTCTGACTTTGCTATGACAATCTGGCGCTTCTGAATCAGCTACTGTTTTGTTATTATTTTAAGTATTTGCTATTGACTGTTCAAATGCTGAGTTTTGCGCATCGTGTGTGTGTGTGCGAGCGAGAGAGATTTCTTGTTTCTTGTTTGTGAAAAGAGAGAGAGAGAGAGAGAGAGAGAGAGAGGGGTCACATCACAGAGTCAGCTGTCTTAACCGTGGCTTGTGTACTGCAAACACATACCAGCTTCATCACTGTGTCTGTCACACGACTCTGTTCCCCTTTCGGGCTCTGTCTTTACATTTAATTTGAAAGATGAAGCTCGCGATTATGGTAAGGGTCGTTACATTTCCGACGAGTGCTTGCGGTGTTCGGCCAATCACAATGCACTGGGTCAGCTGGCCAATCAGAGCAGACTGCGCTTGTCGGAAGGAGGGACTTTGTAGAAAACGAAGAGTTTGAGAGAGGCGGGGCATAGAGGACCTACAATAATGTACAGTATTTGAAAAATAATGTGTTTTTTGAACATTAAAGCATGTCAACATATTCTGTTACACCAAATACACAAAATAATGATCTTTAAAAAAAGCATCATATGACCCCTTTAAGTAGCATAACTGTTTCAACATTTTTATAACAAATGTTTTTTGAGCTACAAATCAGCATATCAGAATGATTTCTGAAGGATCATGTGACACTAAAGACTGGATTAATGGCTGCTGAAAATTCAGCTTTGCCTTCACATGAATAAATTACATTTTAAAATATATTTCAAATAGAAAACAATTGTAATAATATTTCACAATATTTCCGTTTTACTGTATTTTGGATCAAATAAATGCCGCTTTGTTGATCAAGATTCTTTCAAAAACATAAAAAAAAATCCTAACAACCCCCAAACTTTTAAACGGTAGTGCATGAAGTTCAGGATTACAGTGGAGGAATATTCAGTCTAAAGTACAAATCGCTAAATTGACAATTTATTATGTTTTTTTTAATTATTAATAAGTGCTTAGCAAAAACATACCCCAACAGCAAGAGTCAGGAAGTATTTGTTGAAGTCTTTGGGGCTGCACCGGAGCACGAATAGACCTCTCTGATTTCCTGACTTGCGTAGTTTATTGATTGCAAACTCCATTCTGTCAACACAGGCAGTGAAAACAATGATAATGCTTACAAATGATGCTTGATTGCAAATCTTCGGAGAATTTGATGAATAACTTCACTGGAGCCTGTAAAATTAAATATAAACCAGGGCCAAAAATGGTTATCTGAATAAATTCTTTCATTTTCGTTTGCAAGTATTTCCTGTAGTGCTTACGATATTGGCCCGTGGCAGTAACTCTCAATAGCCTCCAGCAGATGGGGTGGAACGACATCCTTGCAGAGGTAGTGATGGGCATCCGTGGTCAGTCTGTAGTAGCCATCAATTAGAGACACAAAAGACAATGCCTCCATTGAGGAGGAGAAAACCAGCTCCTGTTAAAAAAAACAACCATAAATATTAATATATAAATCTTATCACCGATAATAGCAGGAACAAATCCAGAAGTTCAAAGTCACTGTGGGCCCCTTTAACATAGTGTGACAATGAAAGGATATGACAATGAAAGGATATCCCAGTGAACAATGCAGCAGAGTTTCTCTTTCACAACAGACTTACAAGAGTTTTTCCATCCTGTCTGTTGATGGAAACAATGCGGTTCGTGTTGGTACCCTCTTTGCTGGCTTGTCTGATACTGATATCGACAACTTCCCCAAAATCACAATACGTCTGCAGGTCCTTGTGAGAAAAATGCAATAGTTTTATGAATTTTCACTAGCAGAAAAAGAAACCTCCCACTTTAGTTTATAGAAAGAAATTACAATAGTGTAACTAAGATTTAAATTACGTAGAAACCAAAAACTGTATAAAAGTATGTACACTTTTGTTCAAATGTTTGGGGTCAGTAGAATACAAAAAGACATTTTCACAAAAAGAAATATTTGGAAATGTAAACTGACATTTCCTACTGACACACTACAGCAAATGATAGAAATAACTGTCTTAAAACCATTTTTTGTCGGTGAAAATACTAATGGCCTAAGACTTTTGCACAATACTGTATATTAAAAGAGCAATCTGTTATTTTAAATTTTAATCACATTTCACTATATAACTGTTGTTGTTTTTTTAATTATATTTTTGATCAAAGTAAATGCAGACGTGGTGAACACTTCTTTCAAAAATGATAATAATCCTAACCGACCCTAAAGTTTGGACCTATAGAGCATGTTAAATGGTTTTTGAATTGTGGAAATCTGTTGAGAAAAATAACAACAGCACTATTAGTGCTGCCTTCAAAACACTATAATATCAAATATCAAATTTAAAAACAGGGTTACTGGCCTGGCTAGACCTCTACTAATCTAAAGACGGATCGGTTTCATCTGAAGTGGGCAGTGGGTCCTACAACAAACAGGCTCTCATAAAGAGTTCATAATGTCAAAGCAGTTTAAACATTTACTCATATCACTAAAATATATTTGTGACCATATCAAACTTCAATCACATTAGTTTAAAACTCACTTTGTGTATCAGCATGGCCAAAGGGTAAATGTTATTTTGAAGTATTCATGAATTTGAAATGAAACGTTTCGGTTCAACATTTAATATTGGCTACCTCAGACTGTGTTTCTTTGTGTCGTTCTCTGCACCACTGGATGCCATGGTCTGCGGAGACGATGATGGTGACCTGTTCGGCCGAGTGCTTTTTGACCTGGAAACATTCGGTGTAGAAGTCAGAGTCCAGAGACTCAAGGCTGATCAGGTATTTGAGCTTTAAGTCACGGGCTGAGGCTCGGCACTGGCTGAGCTGCTGCACGACTTTCCGAAAGCGATAGCGGATGCGCTTCCTTGTGACAAAATGGTAGTCTTGGATTTGCTCCCTCATGTCTTTAGGGAGGAAGAACTTGTAACTGTGAATAAAGCAGATAAATAAGAGTTAGTATCAAATACTATATTTTGTTTAGGTAGTCTCGGATGGATGGAGGTTTGTAGAAGTCTTTGTACTATTTATGTTTTTAAATTACTATGTTTGTACTATATTTCAAAGTTTTTGGGACATGGGACCAATGTTACAACATGTTTTTACCATGAAACCATGGCAGTGTTCTAGATAGTACAGGTAGTGTTAAAATAACATGACAATTTTACTTTAAATAATAACATGAATAAGTATTCGGTACCATGGTGTTTAGTACAAATCAAAAGACAATGTTTCTCAAGATATTAAAGGGATAGTTCACCAAAAATGAAAATTCTGTCATTGTTTACTCACCCTGAAGTTGTTCCAGACCTGTATGAATTTCTTTCCTCTGTTGAACACAAAAAAATATATTTTGAAGAATGTTTGGAACCAAAAAGTTGACAGTAGCCACTGACTTCCATAGTATTTTTTTATACTATTGAAATCAATGGCTACCGTCAACTGTTTGGTGGTAAAAATATCTTCTTTTGTGCTCAACAAAACACAAATTGGTTTGGAACAAATTGAGGGTGATTAAACGATGACAAGATTTTCATTTTTGGGTAAACTATCTCCTTAATGATAGTTTACCCAATCTAAAGTCTTACACTAAAATGCTGAAAATTATTAGGTTGTGTCTATAATGAATTTAGAATCAGAAATGTTTGGAAAAAAGGCAAATGGGTCCATAACTATTCACCGCAGATATATGACACATTGACAGGCCTAAATATTAAGAAAATCATTCCATTACTAGTACCTAATGTCATTATAGATGTCCAGTGGGGAGCACTGCTTCTCTTTGGCAATCCTCATCATGTCCAGCACAGCCATGCCAAGGCACTCCTCCTGAACCTCATGGGCACAGGATAGCTTCACCCAGCCGTTTACAAAGTCGCTCCTCCACTGCATAAAATACAGAGGAAAAACCTGTATCAGCATGACGGTATAAGAAAATGTCAAAAATGTGTGGAAATCAGTGAGAGGGAGAGTTGAATGACATGGTAGTAACTCTGTGGGCACAAGGTTTGAACAGTTAAGGTCACAAGTTAAGGTCATTTTTAACCCTGGGTTAGCCTCATATTAGTTATCTTAGTCTCATGATTATTACAGTAGGTTCACTGCATGTAGTTCTATAATTGTGGTATCATATATTTAAGATAAACTCAACCCTAAATGGCACATACACTAGCATTCAAAAGTTTGGAGGCTGGTAAGAATTTTTATAATATTTCTAAAAAGTTTGTTCACCAAGGCTGCATTTATGTGATGAAAAATACAGTAAAACAGAAATACTGTAAATATTATTACAACTTAGAATAACTTTTCTATTTTAATATATTTTATTGTGATGACAATTCTGAATTTTCAGCAGCCATTACTGTCTTTTATGAAAGTTTAAAAGAACAGCATTTATATGTAATGTAACTCTTTTGTAACATTATAAATATCTTTACTGTCACTTTTGATCAGTTTAACGTGTCCTTGCTGAATAAAAACCAAAAACAGTCAAAATTATCTAATTAACTGTTTGAAAGTTTTAATTTTAAAATAGGAATAATATACAGACATATATATGAACAGTGTGAAACAATAACCCAGGTTTAAAAATGGTGATCAAACAGGGGGATTTTTTAAATTCACAAACTGATACTTGTAGTTGATATAAATAAATCGATTAGAAAGATGATTAATAGATGTTCACAAAATTGTACTGAAAAAAAAACCCACTATAAAACATTTGAAAACAGAACACTATCTATTTGCATGGCTGCCTATAGGCTGAATGCTGACTGCTGTTATTTGGCCAATCTTTGGCACACTTTCTGTTACAACTCTCAAAATGCTAATTGCCAGCCAATTAATTGGCCTGGCCGGTATAATGGTCTACAGATAAAAATGACCCTGGGTTAATGATATTAAGTGTTATTTAGTGTTGTTAAGTGTATGCAAAGTTTAAAACACTTATTCACCATGGCTCTGGGGTTATACACCAAAAACACCATTTATTAAACATGGTATGTCAAACAAGCATCAGTAAGCAAATATATATATATTTTTTTTTTTACATAATTTTTTTCTATTGTAAACTACCAACTACAACACTCATGTGCATTAATATGAGGGTGCCAGAGAAAACCCACATCAGAACTGGGGACTTGTCGGACTTGTAACCCAAAGGTTGCGGGTTCGAGTCTCAGGTCCGGCAGGGATTGTAGGTGGGGGGAGTGAATAACCAGCGCTTTCTTCCACCCTCAATACCACGACTGAGGTGAGACCCTTGAGCAAGGCACCGAACCCCCAACTGCTCCCCGGGCACCACAGCAATATGGCTGCCCACTGCTCCAGGTGTGTGTTCACTACTGTGTGTGTGCACTTGGATGGGTTAAATGCAGAGCGCAAATTCCGAGTAGGGGTCACCTATGGGGAAATGACTCCTGCCTGTGTCACACTTGCAAATTTACAGGACATAAACCCATGTAATACAACTGGGTCAGACAGAGTTCACCTCCAAACACATCACAGCTTAATTTTAAACCCCCATAAGCCTGCTCTCTCCCCGGATGACCTCAACATGATGGTCGCCTGACTTCCGCTGAAAAAATACTTCTTTTGATATATTTATCAAGGATATTTCTTGCTCCTTAATAGATTAGCTAAGGATGTAACTTCAGGCTATAACTGTGCAAAACATTTTAGCTAAGCATGCTGGATATATCGCTACCATTCTGGTTATTGGCCAATATTAAAGAGATGTTTTTTTTATTATTTATTCATATTGGTCATCACTGGATATTAAATTGTGTGGTCCATTTTCTTTGTCTTTCCATTTAAATTACCTTGCTAATGCTCACTTAAAGGCATTTTTTAAATCACATAATTTAATAACACTGTTAAAATTTGATCTTAAAAATATATATATTTTTTTTTAGCTCACATTTAAAACAATTTCAAGTTTAGTGTTTTATTTGGACTTTTATTAATGTATTTAAACACAGAAGTCTAGAATTTTAATATCCAGCATTGTGGTTCACTGTGGCTGTGATTTTCTTTCGTTCTTTCTTTCTTTTAATTTTTATTTAACCAGTAAAATATATATATACATATATGTCCAGGGAATTACATAAAACTCCAGTGTGGCACACTTAAGTATTCACAAAAACAAGATTATTAATTAGATTACAAAAGTGATTTGATAACCTTCATTGGATAAATCCCATACATTCCCCTTATAAAATTAGCTTTGACCATTTTTGACAATAATAGTAGAGTAAAATTACAGAAATTGTAGTAATAATAATAATAATAATAATAATAATACCCAACCATCAGCAAACATACCCACAACCAAAACATTTTAACCCAAGTGCCAAGTCACTAAATAGCCTGTCTTTATTTTATTCAGCTAAACAAAATCTGAACGTACAGGGGATATATACTCAATCCAATCTCTCCATAGTAGTGAAAACAAATGAGACGGCAATCTTAAAGCATAAGTGCACTTCTCCTTTACCAAAATATAATTTACTATATACAGTCTTCAAGATTAGGCAAAACTGGTTGTAGCCATTTTCTTGTGATTGCTTTCTTGCTTGCTACAAGTAAGGATTCAAAACAGGGATTTGTTTCAAAGGTGGCTGCGATTTTCATGAAAACATGCTCTTCAGACAATGTAAAACACTGAATTACAAAAGAGACACTATTATAGTTATGTATAAAAAAAAATCAGGGATCAATCACGTTCAATCAGTGACCGTTATCGCATACCAGACTGTTGGTGGAAGACGAACAGGCGCCACAAAACAAGCCCACTCAGTAGAGTCAGAGAGCGGCCAGCATGAGTTTCCTTTATTTATCATTTGTTTAAATAGGGGCCTTTATCCGTGCAGAAATACACTGGCATAATTCACATTTGCGCACACTAAATCCGAAACCAAGACTGTCTTTTCTTTGAGAAGATAATCTAGGTCAAATTGTAATTAAATTATATATAGATGTGTTCAATTACCCAAGATATGCTCAGATTTCAGACCAAGTGAAACGTAACTGTAAAACACTGTTGCTATGGTGATTCAAAATCCACGACAGCACAAACAACACTTAATTCACAATTAAAGGTCATTTCTTTATTACAAAGTTGATGTGGGGAAGCCTCACCTGAGCAAAAATATAAGACATAACATAGTCATCCAGGATAGGACTCTCAGATCCTTTAGTCACTCCATAGCGGTACGCTTGGGACGCCCCACAACTGTACCAGCCGGGAAAATAGTACCTGACAGAAAAGATCACAGTCACTAAATTGCAGGCTGAAAAAATTGAGATGGAGAAAACAAAAGCCATAAAATTATATTATTATGTTACCTAATTCTGAATAACAAACTCTCATTGGCTGTTTCGTCTAAATGGAGAACATGATTGGGTGATAACCAGACCCTTTCATCTTCTTTGTACAGTCCGAACAGGCTGCAGTAGACTGGAGACACTCCTATGAGAAACACATGAACATAAAGAACAGGTGCTAATGAGACAGGAGAGACAGACACAACATTAGTCTTATGGCCCAAACACGAACGCAAACAATTTTTCACACCAAAACAGCCAGTGTAAAGTGAGAAAAGTCTGCACATGTAAACTAGGGATGGGTCACTATGGTCAACTAATTGACCAGTGGTGCAACAGCCAACTAGTCAGTTTGTTCTGTTAACTAGTTCATTATTAGAATAGAATTATCCTTATTATAATATTACTAGAATGATTCATCACAAATCAGAAATAAAATGACATATCAAAATATATATTCTTAAATATATTCAAATAGAAAAGTTATTTTAAATAATAATAATAATAATAATATTTCACAATATTAATTGTTACTGTGATTTATCCCATAAATGCATCCATAAAAGGCTTAATTGAAACATGTAAAAAATTGTACCGAACGTTTGAACTATACACACACGTCTGGTCAGCTATCCTTGTGGGGACTCTCCATAGGCGTAATGGTTTTTCTACTGTACAGACCGTTTATTTTATTGCCCTACACCAACCCTACACCTAAACCTACCCCTCACAGGAAACTTTCTGCATTTTTAGATTTTCAAAAAACTAAAAGACCACAATTTAGGTCCCCACCGTGACACGAGTCCCCATGAGTCTGTGTGTAGTCAGGTTTAAGTCCCCACCAGGATATATAAACCTGTACACACTCACAGTCTAGTTGACTATCCTTGTGGGGACTCCCCATAAGTGTAATTATTTTTTTACTGTACAAACTATTTTCTATTGCCCTACACCTACCCCTCACAGAAAACTTTGTGCATTTTTACAATCTCAAAAAAAACTGTATGATTTATAAGCTTCTGTACCCATGTACAGTGACAAGTCCCCATGAGTTGGTGTGTATTCAGGTTTAAGTCCCCACCAGTATA
>NW_015642610.1:2362042-2362992 GCF_001515625.1 Sinocyclocheilus rhinocerous
CTCACACACACACACACACACACACACACAGTCTGGTCAGCTATCCTTGTGGGGACTCTCCATAGGCGTAATGGTTTTTCTACTGTACAGACCGTATATTCTGTTGTCCTACACCAACCCTACCCCTAAACCTACCCCTCACAGGAAACTTTCTGCATTTTTAGATTTTCAAAAAACTAAAAGACCACAATTTAGGTCCCCACCGTGACACGAGTCCCCATGAGTCTGTGTGTAGTCAGGTTTAAGTCCCCACCAGAATAGAAAAACAGGGGTGTGTACACACACACACACACACACACACACACACACACACACACCTAAAATCTCATTGATAAAAAAAGCTACAAATTCATGCTAAGTGTGAATAGGTCTTTACTTTTAATAGTTCAACTTTAACCTTTACTTTTATTGGTAAAAACTATTTATTAGTTGATGTATGGATGAAAGGAAACCCTCTTACTAAATAAAAATGAATTTCCTTAAGTGCATTGACAAATTAAGTTGCTTCTATAAATTCCCTCAAGATGACTGATATCAATCACATATGCATTTACTAGCCCTTGCAGATTAATTAAATAGCAGCAGCATGTGTAGCAGTTGAAATAATTTAAAGGAAGTCTGATGAAAAAAAAAACATCTTGAAATACCATCACACATCTGTCACCAATACCCTGCTGGGGACGAGCTGATGTTTATCTTTATTAAACAGTAAACACAGGTGGACTGACAGGATCTTATATTATATAAGCCATCAATACTGCACCAGATTGTGAGATGTGAGAATCCCCAACGTGTCCCCAATAACTGACTGTTTACACAATAATCTCAGTAAGTACAATAAAACATCTTCCCCTCATAGGTATAAAAAAACTGAAGACACTGTGTTATCAATAATCAATTTGTATGAGTATTAAATAATGTCAGGTGGGTAAAGCCGTTTTTTTTGGGGG
>NW_015642610.1:2363002-2365109 GCF_001515625.1 Sinocyclocheilus rhinocerous
TTTTTTGGGGGGGGGGGGGAAATCACTTCAACACGTGTCCTAACCAGGCGCAACGTGACAAGTGTTCCTATTTCTGTTCACACTGAAAGTGAAAATGTTGTGTAACTCACCATAATTTTTGTTTGATATACAGCTGTGAGCATCACCATTTTTGATCAAATGAAATTTCACAGTGAAAGGGCCTACCCAGTGCAACAAAACAAATATAGATACCAAGCAACGGATAAAATGTCTAAGATGTTTGTCACAGTCATGTTTCCTTTGGACAAAAACTTCATGAAAGAGATTTATCACATTGCATCTAGGCAAAACACAGTGCTTACGGTGTTGAATAATGTGTTATTCTTTATCAGAATGTATAATTCACATTTACTTTATGAAGTCAACATACATTTTTAGCTTCTTTTCTATATTACATGATGGGCATGACTGACCGCACTCCTTGGCAGTGTTGATGATGAGCTGTTCAGTAACGTATTCTCCCGGTGGGTAGCAGAGGGGAGCGCAGTTAGAGTCGCTCTGGCTGCTGTGGTAGAGGTGGATCCTGAGAACGGAGGGCTGCTTCGGGCCAAGCTCCTCATGGTGGACGTCACCGTTCTGGTAAAGCGGCTCACAGACAGCTGTCTCCATGTCCATCACAGAGACACAAGCCATGAGAGACAAAAGAGCAACATTCACCTGGTGGTGGACATGTGGAGAAAGAGAACACAGTCAGATTACCAATAGATGACCGGATGGCTACTAATATGGCAGAACATGCTTTTGTTGCGCAAAGACAATACAAGGAAATGAACAGATTATCAAGCTCCTCCTTCAAATGAATGCAGAAAATCTGAGCATCAGTGCAAATGCAAATTTCACCTCCAAACTTCACATCCAAAGTCTTTTGAGGACTTCAGAACCAATTCATTTGATCACATCTACCAACAAATTTCAAAGCCTTGAAATAAATAAAAAAGGACTTATTAGGGAAAAAAAAAGTAGAGGTGAACAATATATCAGGAAACGATATGTTATTGTGCAATAATTGGGAAAATTAAATGATTATTGATGCCGATAGTGGAATTAATGCCATTGGTTATTGTTAATGGTAATTTTAACCAACAATTTGCTAGGTACGATATACTAGCATGTACCAGTTTTGTGTACGTACGACCTAATTCTTGTTGCATGTGTTCAGAATGTAAGCATGAACTGAACTGATATCCTGACGCTTCGTAAGATTAATTTAAAGATATGTCAAAAGCTTGTCAAAGCCATATGATCTGTATATAACCAGTGGGCTGTTCCCACTATTCTTAATTGTTTTTTTTAATTGGTCAGACAGACATCTCTGGCCCTCCACTCTTTTTGACACATAAATGTGTCCTGTGTGTAGGCCTTTCACGATAGCAACTTTTTGTTGTGCGATATATTGCCCCAGAGATAATTGCGATAAGCGATATTATTGTCATGTTAAAGACCATTTTATGCCACTGAATATATAATCATAATGTAACAGCATAATAATGCAAGAAGGCCTACACAATTCCAAATGACAACAAACTTTAATTTTTAAGAATATTTAGTCTAGATTAGGGCTGCACGAAATGTACAAAACATGGTGACATTCATTTTTAAGTAAATATAATGGGCGATATATTGCGTCACCAAAAATGATTGAGTTCATGTACATATATTGTGCGATAAGTCGATATATTGATTATTGCGATAGGCCTACCTGTGTGAACACTCGCATACATCTATTTGCGTTTTTTCACATACATTCATGTGTTTTTTTACATAAATTATTTTCTAAATCATGAAACAGACCATTTTTAATTTGTCAGCAATTTCAAAAGCCAAGTTAAAAGTAATACTTAAAGGGGTCCTATTATGCTCTTTTACAAAGTATTGAATTTGTTTTGGGGGTGTACTAGAACAGGCTCTCATACTAGGTTGTTCGAAAAACAGATTATTTTTCACATATTTTACATTATTACAACACCTCTCTCCCCAGTCTGGCATGAACGGCTCGAATAGTTCCTGTATCAAATGAAGGCCCGCCTTCTGAAATACGAAATGTGCTGTGATTGGTTAGCTGGGACAGTGTGTGTTGTGATTGGCA
>NW_015642610.1:2365595-2372858 GCF_001515625.1 Sinocyclocheilus rhinocerous
CTCTAGTGCAGCTCAGCCAGGTCTCGTCCCATTCGTCGATCTTTGTGATATCACAAATCCCGGAAAATATGCGTTGTAGCGATTACCGGTTTGACGATAAATCGTGATAAAATACCCCACGGTTAGTATTACCATTTCATATTTTAATTATCACTATAACCGTATTCGATTACAGCGATTTGAACAACTGAGGATAAATAAATTCTGTACTGCACAGGGCTCAAGTGTGCGACCAAATGGGCGCACTTTGCGATAATTTTTTCAGCCGGTGCGACTAAATTTTGTGTGCGGTCGCACTGGCGCGACCACTTTATTTATTTAATTCCTCAGTGTTTGCTAAACGTTCTGTAATTTATTAGTCGGTATATAATACAGCATGTGGTGTATGCCATGCCTTGATCGTCTTATTCGTTTTTGTTAATAAACGTTTTATAAGCTAGTTTGTCATTGTATCTTACGGTTTTATTGTTGTTATGCTTTTTAATTAAGAATAACAATGAATCCATCTTTTGTTTTAGTCTTAAAAAGTGATAGGTGTGTAGATCAAAAAATGGACAGAAGTTGCATGCCCTGCTGTAAATTTTGACCGGTTGATGAAAAACAAGCTTATGTGGATTCAACACATTTAAACAATAAGGTATCTAGTATTATTTATGGAGCAAATAAATGCATATAATCATTTATTAATCAATTATAATTTTGACTTGACCCTTTCTCTATTTAAAAGCTGTGAGGTTTACCATTTATGAAACTTTTTCAAAGCTTTATTTGAATATTTACATTAGATATTTGAACATGCTATTAGATAACCTGTTGTCAGTCATGTTGTCATTTAAAATCCGGACATCATTGGCAATGCTATTGTTTTAGTTATGCAAACAAAAACTCATTTTATTTGTTGTTTGTTGATTTTAAATTTAAAACTTGGTGAAATGATTTGTGGTACTTTTTGAACCATTACATCCCTAGTTGTAGTCCAAACGAGTCGTTCGTTGTAGTTTTTGAAAAGTGATTTCTGTTAAATAAAATATCTCCTTTTGACGTGAACTTTGAGCTTTGCAGATTTTTTTTTATGCTCAAACAGCGACATTACAGACCAACTAAAGTTGAAAAAGTGAAAAAGCATAATAGGACCCCTTTAATACATGCAAGCAAAATTCAGACTCTTGACAACAGTTTCTATATCAAGTAGCCTAAACATTTTTTAATCTAGCTAGCTGCTCCAGGTAAAAGGTATAAAACACACACACACACACACACACACACAAAAAAAAGACTGGTTACCAGTATCAGCCACGACAATATATAGATTGTCAGATATCAATATCACTCCAGACATTCCATATAAGATCAGCTCTGGTATTTACTCAGGTCTTACGGATTAGAGAAGGGATCTGTTCCACTTCTGTCTGCTGTACGTACCAAACCATCTGAGAGTCATACATATAGTACATTTGTCAAAACACTGACTGTGTGAACACAGAAGAATCTGAAGAGCAAAATAATTTTACCTGTCTGCGTATGAAGAGTAAAATACTGGGCTTCCAACAGTTTGTGAACAGTACATATTTACTAGCTTACAATGTTTACTTGATATACAGCCTATTGCAACGCCCTGCGTCATCCTTTTTATTTCTTTTTATTTTCACTTCAGGGCTTTAGTGTTTCGAATGAATGTGAGTCACTTGATGTTGGTCAAGTCATGCACCTCTGTTTGCTCATAAACCTCTGCCACTCACTGTCTGATATTATATGCTCTTCGCCATTAAGGGGCTGTTTACACCTGGTCACTTCATGCGTTTTGTCTGATTGGATAGCTATCCGATCGTGAAAAGGCCAGGTGTAAATGCCCTCCGAAATGCATTTGAGACGGATATAAATCTGATCGCTCAAACCACTTCAGGAGGTGGTCTGGGCCGCATTCCAGACGAAACTGGACAGGTGTAAATGCATCTGATTGTTGAAACCACATATGTAAATTTTACTCCTCCCAAAATGTTAAAATAATAAACATGTGAGTCACATGAGATATGACTGCGCTAATGCAACACGCATCGCAGTGGATGAGTAGCTGAGTATCTCTTCAGCAAGCGAACACGCAAACTGCCGCGAATGAGTCTCTTCTGTTCACCAATTTATTTGATCCAAAGAATAGCAAAACAGTACAATTTTGAAATATTTTTACTATTTAAAATAACTGTTTTCTATTTAAATGTATTTTAAAATGTAATTTATTCCTGTGATTTAAGTAACCAATCATATGAAATTAGTAGGGCTGTGCGATATTGAAGAAAAATGTGATATGCGATACCTTGTTAAAAAAATGCGATATTCGATACGATATTGCTTAAAGTGTGTAAAATCAATTTAAATTATATTTTAAAATATTCAAAAATGAAAATTATATAACCAATTTGTTTCACATTCTTTCTTGGAAAAGAAAGAATCACTACAACTTCTGAAAGTGACCAGCAGTGTTTTAGCATTACATAAAAAGTAATGTCACAATTCAGAAACAGCTGTTCCCTCACTACAGTGCAACAGTGAAAAGGGACCCCTTTCAAACAGTGTCGCGTTCCGAACGTTGTTTAAGTGACATATACCGGTATTGCGGTATTTAAAAAAGTCATATCATAACAAAAATAAACACCGGTATACCGACCAGCACTAGTATGACACTAATTTTATATCATTGTAACTTTGCTTTCCTTACACTTTAAGTACTTCTTTATATACCACAGCAAAAACTATAGTCTGAGAAAGTTCAAAAATGAAAGGCAAGTGAACAGTCAGTAAAAAAAAAAAAAAGAATTTAAAACATAACCGACTGCGTTTACGAGAATGATCGTAGAGACGGTTGCTATTGACATAATTCTGTGTGAATGTGTCTGTTCAAACATGAGGAGATGCAAAAGAGCAACTCGGTGTTCGCGCGCCGTCTGAAACGCGTCTCTCTGTGTGTGTGGCAGAACTGAAGAGACGCTGCGCCAGATGCGGCTTGTGCGCGCGCTTCAGGTGTGTGTCAGACAGCAAGACAAGACGGCAAAGAGTTGTTTTCTGCAACTTATTGCACTTAACTCTTTTTAACGTCAAGCAATTCTCTGCTATATGCGTCTAACTAAAACTTTGACCTTTTGCAACGTTTTGATTTAAGTAGCCTATTATTAAAATGATTCAGATATCACACACCCTTGCTATATGCATATTGCGATATTTACATTTGCGATATTTCGATATATCGTGCAGCCCTAGAAATTTGTATTAATAAATTAATTTGTACTACAGAGGTGGCACAGAAGAAAACAAAAGTGGCTTGTAGGTAAATTTTCAGACGTTTAATGAGGCTCCGAGGTGGCATGAGTGCAATTAAATTCATAAATTAATGTGGAGATTAAGGTTTTAAATATAACATTTTGAATACAGAAATATTAAATTTAAATAACTGAAATTATACGCTAAAAATGAAACTAAATTCACCAGCAGGTGGAGGCAAGTCACTGATTTTATCACTGAATCATTCAATCCGTTGTAGCG
Organism: Sinocyclocheilus rhinocerous; assembly: GCF_001515625.1. Taxonomy (NCBI): domain Eukaryota; kingdom Metazoa; phylum Chordata; class Actinopteri; order Cypriniformes; family Cyprinidae; genus Sinocyclocheilus; species Sinocyclocheilus rhinocerous. The sequence continues at coordinate 2,369,130 of NW_015642610.1, forward strand.
ACGGAAAATTTAATCTCTGTATAATAATTAGTTCCCTCGTTTAAAGTAAATCGTGCGCACGATTTAATAATTCGTTCCCTCGTTTTAAGTTAATCGTGCGCTTGATTCGTGCCTTCGTTCTAGGTAAATAGTGCGCACGTTTTAATCATTACCTCCTAACAGGTGCTGGTGCTTTATTTATCTTCAGTAGGCTACGTATCGTATCAGCCTTCTTTGTGAACAGGCTAAACTCAAAATAAAACCCAATTAAAGTGTCTCTGTCCATAACATAACATGACATAACATAGCAGCAACATGTTAGTACGGAGCCCGGGAAGTCACCTGTAGGGAAAAGAAAAAAATCTGTGGCAACGGTTTTGCAATTCGTCCCTTCAGTTTATAAACCGTACTCACAAATTCTTAAACTGTTCCCTCGGTTTAACAAATCGTGCCCAGGGATTAATAAATAAACTGAGGGGACGAATTCCAAAACCGTCGCCACGGATAGTTTTTTTTTCCTACAGGTGACTTCCCAGGCTCCGTATGTTTGAGAATGCGTACGCGGAAAGGAAGTACAACTAATTATTATTTTGTGCGCACGATTTACCTAGAACGAGGGCACAAAATATTATATCGAGAGCACGATTTATATATTTTTTTCTTGCATGTCATATGCGGGGCTCCGTAGCCTACTACATAATATGCTGCTGCTAACCTGTTTCCCAGTAACCCTATTAGTAATTGGACTATTATCAGTAATTCATCTTGCAAATAATTAAATGAAAATAAGCTGGAATTAACAACGAAAACATTTGTTTGTCATATATAATTATCCTTATGTCAATCTTATCTCCATCATTTACCACTGTCATGTTTCCTCTTCTTCTTGCTATTTTCCCGCTTCTGGCTGCCAGACGGATAAGTCCTCTTCATGTTTAAAGGTGCACTATGTAAGTTTTTGACTCTACTAAAGCATAAAAATACCATAATATGTTTGCAGATATTTAAGAAACAGGTTAAGTTAACAATGGTTTATCTGAAAAACAATGCTACAGTCAGTTATTCTCCTTTGAAAAGGTGCGTTCCGTGTCGGAATGTTTGTTTTTGTTTTGGTCCGTGTAACTCCGCCCACTGCCAGTTTACCCAATTGTATTTCGGCATCCCGGGTTGCCAGTTGGCGGAAAACACAGCGTATTTCATTTCAGTCATGGAAGCTGCCAAACGAAAGGTGTCAGAGACAGAGTCAGAGATCGAACATTCTACCCATCCTAAAAAGCCTCGGCATCCATCCAAAAAAGAATATGATCAATGGTATAATAAAAGCCGTATAAATATTGGAGATGCATCTGACAGATGGAGACAGCTTAAAACAGAAAAAGGTTTTAAAATGAATGCTGAGTTGGCTAATTTTCTCCTTGACAGGCAAGTAATTAGCTAAAGTTAGTTAGCTGATGTATCAGCTCCTAGTAGGAATATTTTAAGGAAATTCAACATTCAGACAGTACTCGCGTTTACACTTGCGTTTCATGGAGCCTGGTTGTTAAGACAGTGTGTATTCGAGACAGTGTGGCTGACTAGTGCGGGGGTGCAGACCTATGTGTGTTTTATGCACAAGTCATTGAGGCAGTCTCGTTTGAGAAAATGAACCATTCAATTTCCAAGTAAGAAATAAATTATAGTATTTTACACCTCACAATGAATAACAGTCTACTTGATTACGGTTACAACTGGGCCGCCTCAATATATGCGGCCGACAAATGCGACCTCCGGAGGACGCAGGAGCAGCCTCTGAAATGAGACGCAGATTCAGAGTTATAAAAATCCACATGAGGTGGTTTATAATTTGCAAACAATACAAATATTGCAAACGTATACATATAGCTGATATATATGTATAGCTGATCACCTTACAGTGTAAGGCTCGTCAGGTGCACTCGTTCCTGTTGGTGTCATCAATCTGGCAACCTGCGTGTGCGTCAAGTCTGAGGTGGAGGGGCCGGGTGAAAAAAACCCTCTCCAATATTTTGAATTTGGACTGCAATACTCAATCCTACATACAGCACCTTTAAATTAGCAAATGCACGAGTAAGCGCGCCAGTTTGAAAACGGCGGCCGTAAGAAATAAATTATAGTATTTTACACCTCACAATGAATAACAGTCTACTTGATTACGGTTACAACTGGGCCGCCTCAATATATGCGGCCGACAAATGCGACCTCCGGAGGACGCAGGAGCAGCCTCTGAAATGAGACGCAGATTCAGAGTTATAAAAATCCACATGAGGTGGTTTATAATTTGCAAACAATACAAATATTGCAAACGTATACATATAGCTGATATATATGTATAGCTGATCACCTTACAGTGTAAGGCTCGTCAGGTGCACTCGTTCCTGTTGGTGTCATCAATCTGGCAACCTGCGTGTGCGTCAAGTCTGAGGTGGAGGGGCCGGGTGAAAAAAACCCTCTCCAATATTTTGAATTTGGACTGCAATACTCAATCCTACATACAGCACCTTTAAATTAGCAAATGCACGAGTAAGCGCGCCAGTTTGAAAACGGCGGCCGACGCATCACGAGGAAAAAGCAAACACATCCAGCTTAACGCGAAAGGGGGCCCTGCAGATATATTGCTCCATGTTATATAGCCTAAATAATGACATTTTCGATTGTTCAAATGGTCAGCTGTCGTGGGCCCCCTCAAAATGCCTGCCCTATTGCTACGCCTCTGGTGACAACAATATCACAAATTCTCCACAAATGTGACTTGTAAGGGAGGCCACATGCAGTCACCAAAACTCAGAGCTTTACCAAAACGCACCATGAAGATTCTGAGGCAGATGAGACTAAAATTGAATTATTTGGCCTCAACACCAAACGATATATCTGGCGGAAATACAATACAGCTCACCATCCAAATAACAGCATTCCTACAGTAAAGCATGGAGGTGGTAATATCCTGTTATGGGGGTGTTTCTCTGCAGCAGGGACCTTGTCAGGATAGAAGGAAAAATGGATGGAGCAAAATAAAAAAGCACACAGCAAAACTGACCACACAGTGGCTGAAGGAGAAAAAGGTGAATGTCCTTGCATGGCCTAGTCAGAGCCCAGACTTAAACCCCATTGAAAATCTGTGGAATGACTTGAAGACTGCAGTCCACAAACGGCCACCATCCAATTGAACTGAACTTGAGCAGTTCTTCAAAGAAGAGTGGGCAAATATTGCAATGTCTGGATGTGCAAAGTTAGTAGAGACAAATCCCAACAGACTAAAGACTGTAATTAAAGTAAAAGGTGGTTCAACAAAATACTGACACAAGGGGGTGATCCTTTTTCCAACTCAGTGATTCTGTTCTATACCCACTGTAGGTGACACAACTGCCATGTATGTTTCCAAATATTAACTAGTTTGTACTGTGAAGTTGGCAGTCTTGAATCTCCACTGATTCTACAATTAAAGGGGTCACATGATGTTGCTAAAAATAACATTATTTTGTGTATTTGGTGTAATGAAATAGAATACCTCAAGTGTGTGATGGAAATGTTACGCCCTTTACCATATTGTGATGCCCTGTCTGGCCGGAGCGATGAGACAAAACATTAAAACCCATTATAAACGAGGCCGGGCTAGAGTGAGCGGAAGCCGGAAGCCTAAAGTGAGCGGAGGGCAGCGGGCTAGAGTAAGCGGCGGCCGGCGGGCTTGAGAATGGCGCGGCCGGCGGGCTTGCGGCAACCACATGTGACGACCCC
>NW_015642610.1:2372925-2374509 GCF_001515625.1 Sinocyclocheilus rhinocerous
GGCGTGTTAGAATGAGCCGTTTTAGGGGGGCGTGGCAGAGTCTTAACTTTGATAAAGAATATCTCTTTGGTTTTGAGACTTTAGTCTTTGCAACTTCAGGGATCTTATCTATGCACAATCAGCTTGTAACACTCCAAAGAGAAAGGAAAACTTGAAATAGCATCATATGACCCCTTTAAGTAAAAATATTATGAATACGTAATATAGTGGACATATAATAGCAAAATGCTCCATTGTAGAGTTTTTATTCTTTCTAGCTAACTAACGAGTTTATGGACACTGAATGTCTGTCCTGAGGTAAATGTAACCTTTTGTGACACTGTTCACAAGGTGTTTTACTGATGTCTTTCCACAGTTGAAACACTGACTGAGCGATTTCATTAGACATGATACATTTCAGTTAAGCTGTACTCTTTCTTTCAATATCTTCTAATGTTCATTCATGTTTATTTTTTAATTCCAAAACTAGTAGTGAAGAAGAGATGATTGGCTCATGAGGAAGATTCAGCAAACTGTCAAGCCACATTAAAAAGCAACAAAACTGCATGTTTGTAATTTTACAAAGCAAGTACAAAGCTTATGGCGATTATTACTGTGAATGAGAGGTGTGCTACAAATAATTTTTAGCTCACACTTCAACTGAAAATAGCACAGACTAGAAGATCGATTCTTGGGATTTAATGAAAAATGGAGATTGATTAATAAATATTTAGTAAATATATTAATAAAAAACTTAGTAATATTATGTTGTTTGTCTGATCAACAAACTAGGGTCTGTTACCTCCATTTTGTGCATAAATGATGCAACAAAACAGCCACCTCCATGAAGCCAAAGTAAATGTCAAAACAGTTATAAAGCCTAAGTTTAGCTACGGTTGTTCTTAGTTGACTTTCTTAAGAATCAAAACCATCAGATTTTGAAAAGTGTTCACTACCTCGTGCTGATGATTTTAGATAGCTTGACTAGTGCCATTACCAAATACCACATGAAGCACAGCATAAGAGGAACTGACTCTTGAGGAAGTGCAATAATATCAGTACTGGGACCATCATCATTGCCGCTGTTTGCTATGACAGCAAAAAAAAAAAACTGTACATAAAGACAATCAGAACATTATGAAATTTCCTCCAAGAAATGAAATGTTGTGACTTCAACTAAACTGACAGCTGTGCTTTTACAGTTAAAGCCTATAGGGTCATTCAGTGTAAAATCAACCAAATTTCGGAAACTTCGCCGGCTCAAATTTTTGATTTTGTCTATTTTTTCTGTAGAAAGACAAACATAAATATTGATGAAAATTAAAATATTACATGTAAAAAATTTATATTTACTGAGTAATCCACTATTTTTTTTCTCACTTTATTTATGAATTTTCAAGTATTACAACATTTTTCGATATTTCAACAATACGGTTTAGATAACATTTTAACATGTGACTAGGTATAAAGAAAAGGAATCCGAATAAAAAAAATAGGAAACTAAGAAACTATCAAAATAACAGATAATCAATTATCCCAAAGTAGTAAAGCGCAATTATTTATCCCTAAAAAAAAAACACAAATGACCCTCAGCACCCCCCCCCC
>NW_015642610.1:2374554-2379554 GCF_001515625.1 Sinocyclocheilus rhinocerous
AAAAAGAAAAATTCTGCACTTGTGCCAGCTAGTAAGAAAAAATTAAACACTAAATAATACAAGTGTGGTCACCCACTGGGGGAAAATAGAATAAAATCATTATTTTCAGTTGAGCAAGGGGGTATACGTTTCCATATACTCAAGAAAAGAGCCCCACATTTTATAAAAGTTCTTGGATGAGCCCTTCAGTGAATGTCTAATCTTTTCCAGTTTGATAAAGTGAAAAATCTCTTTAATCCACATTGAGTGGGTAGGCGACGTAGATGATTTCCAATGCATTAGAATCAAATGTCTAGCCAGAAATGATACAAAGGCCACAAAATCTGCCTTGTAACCTATGTAATGAACTGGTAAGGGAAGTGTACCGAAGAGTACTGTTATCGCTACGGGTCTGATTATTATTAGGGATGCTCCGATCCGCCTTTTTCGCCTCCGATACTGATTCCGATATCTAGGGTTCGGTATTGGCCGATACCGATCCGATACCAGAAGTTTTTTTCCCTCATTTAAATAAATGTAGAATTTATATATCTCTGTGTGTGGAACTGATAATCATTCTTTCACAATCTACTAGATACAGACTACTTCATTATAAAGAAAAATAACACAGCGGAGAAAAGAGTTTGTGTGAACTTTAATGTAAGGACTTAAATATTGATATGTAGCTTACATTAAGCTATCGTATGGCTTCAGAAGTAACACAGAATAATTCGCACAATCGGGGAGAAAATAAATAAATAAATAAATAAAATCTCAGATTTGGATCGGCTCTCTCTGACCGATACCCGATCCGAGAAAAATGGCACTATCGGAGCCGATACCCGATATGAATATCGGATCGGCGCATCACTAATTATTATCCCAACTACCTGAGATATTGTATCAAATATTTGAACCCAATATCCATGTAAACTTGGGCAGAACCAAAACATATGTGCCAAGGTTGTGGGACTCTGGCGACAACGGTCACAGATGGGATCAACATCAGAGTAAATTTTAGAGAGTCGGACCTTAGTCCAATGAGTACGGTGGAGTATTTTGCATTGGATCCAACCATGATTGGCGCATAAAGATGAGGAATGTACCCTGTATAAGATACTTTCCCATAATTCCTCTGGAATATCTTCTGATAGATCTTCTTCCCACTGAATTTTTATAGATGTTAATGAATGTCTATGTAGGGAACATATTTTATCATAAATATATGAAATCCTCCCTTTCCCAATAGACCTCGGTTCAAGGAATGAGTCCAAGGGAGTTGTAGTGGGGAGACTAGGGAATTGAGGATGTGCATCACGAATAAAACTGCAAACCTGCAAATACCGGAAAAAAATTGTTTTGGAGCATTGAAAACTTATCTGAGAGCCGTTGAAAGTATGCAAAAACATCATCTATATATAAATCTTTAAACATAGATATCCCGTATATGTTGCCCATTGGGAAAAGGTCCTGTCCATCATTGATGGTGGAAAAACAAAATTTGACACTATAGGGGCAGACATAGAAAAAGCTTGTAATCCATAATAGCGCCTAAATTGTCTCCAGATTCGCAGTTTATTCGAAGTTTTTACAACCACGTTTTTGGTAAAGAGTGAATATGAACAGTTAATAGGGGAATGTAACAGGGCTGTTAATGTAGTGGGCAAACAAGAGGTTACTTCCATGGTAAGCCACATGGGTGAACACTGAGGCTGGAGTTGGTTTAGCCAGTATTGAAAGACTCTGAAGTTAGCGGCCCAGTAGTAATACTGAAAGTTGGGAAAGGCCATACCTCCAAGACACTTGGGTCGTTAAAGAAGTGCTTTACAAATTCTAGCAGTCTTTTTATTCCTAATAAACTCTGAAATGAATCCGTTGAGTCTCCGAAAAAAGGACTGAGGAAGAAAAATGGGGATACATTGAAACATAAGAAAATTTTGGGAGGATATTCCATTTCACAGTATAAATTTTGCCAGCTAAGGATAAAGGAAGCACGGACCATCTTTCAAAGTCCTTCTGAACTTGGAGTAAGTAGATTATCAAAGTTAAACTTAAAGGCACAATATGTAATTTTTTGCCACTGGAGGGCGCGTATTCAAAACAAACAAAGAAACAAAGGCGTAGTTAGATGACGCCGTGACTCAGTGTGGAATCATGGGAGTTGTCATCTTCATCCCCACAGCCGAAGCAATCCGATGGGACTCGGGCAGAAATCATGTTCATGGATGAGCTAATGTATTAAAGATTTATTAACGTCGTAGTATGAAGCAGAGTGAGGCGGAAAGCCGTCGAAGCAAAACGAGGCTGCTGAACGAGCGCGACACACGGCTCGAAAGCAGCGGAGCTTTTATTATGCCACAGTCGACCGCTTCCGCTCCTTCCGGTCGTGCGTATGTGGGGAAAAAAAAGCAGCACTGTTTTATCATACTAGATACATTTGAACGATCTGTTATGATGCTACTCTGTGTGGTCATTACCTGTCTAATAAAATGCATATCATATTAAAGCGTCTTTGGTGTTTCCATGTTTTCTACAAAACAAAATCGGAAATCGAGTATTAATTCTGCCAGCTAAGGATAAAGGAAGTACGGACCATCTTTCAAAGTCCTTCTGAACTTGAAGCAGTAGATTATCAAAGTTAAACTTAAACAGATCTTGAAATCTATTGGTTATCCAAACCCCAAGGTATTTAAATCTACCTTGTGCAATCTTAAATGCCAAAGTATGTAAGGGGTATTTTTTGGCAGCAGAGTTTAGTGGGAAAAATTCCCTTTTGGTTAGATTTAGTTTATAACCCGAAATAAAGCCAAATGATTGTAAAGTATTAAGAACCGCAGGAACTGACACAGTAAAATCTGAAATACAAAGAAGAACATCTGCGTACAGTGAGACCTTCTGCTCTGTACCAATTCTTGTTATTCCTTTTATTAATGGTTTAACTTTTAAAGCAGTGGAAAGAGGTTTGATGGCAATAGCAAAAAGAAGTGGGCTCAAGGGGCATCCCTGACTAGAGGATCTGTGGAGGTTGAAGTATTCGGAGCGAGTATTATTAGTTCTAACTGAGGCCTGGGGAGCGGAGTATAACAGTTTTACCCATGAGATGAAACTTTCACCAAAACCGAATTTCTTTAAAGTATAAAAAAGGTATCCCCATTCTACCTGATCGAATGCTTCCTCAGCATCTTGTGATATTGCAGTTTCCGGGGTAGAAGGGGAAGAAGAATTATATATCACGTTACATAATCTTCTGATATTAAAAAAAGAATGTCTACTCTTAATAAAACCGGTCTGGTCTGAAGAAATGACTGATGGTAATATAGATTCCAGTCGCATTGATAACAGTTTTGATAACAATTTAAAGTCGACATTGAGTAAACTAACAGGTCGATACGAGGAGCATTCCAGAGGATCTTTATTCTTCTTTAGGATCAGAGAAATTGAGGCTTGATTAAGTGTTTGAGGGAGTTTTAGTAACTTCAATGATTCATTATACATTTCTATTAATATGGGAGCCAATTTGTTCATGAACTTCTTATAAAATTCTACTGAATACCCATCTGGTCCAGGGCATTTGCCACACTGTAAGGAGGGAGCAGCTTGGGTGAGTTCCTCAATGTTGATGGGTACTTCAAGTTGATCAACTAACTTAGAATTAACTGTAGGAATATTAAGGGCACTAAAAAAAATTATCAAAATCAGAAGAGTTGGCGGTTTGCTCAGATGCATAAAGTGAAGTATAATAGTTCCTAAAATGATTGTTGATTAATATGGGATCTGTTGTTATCCCTGAAGGCGTTCGTATCTGGGGAATAAGGTGGGAAGTTGATTCCTGCCGTAGCTGTAGGGCTAAAAGCCTACCTGCTTTGTCACACTCTTCATAATACCTAGACTTAGTTCTAAGTAATAAATTTTCTGCATGACTTGTTGAGAGAATATCAAACTCTGCCTGTAATGACTGGCGTTCCTTATAAATATCTGGAGAAGTTGGCGGTTTGCTCGGATGCATAAAGTGAAGTATAATAGTTCTTAAAATGATTGTTGATTAATATGGGATCTGTTGTTATCCCTGAGGGCGTTCGTATCTGGGGAATAAGGTGGGAAGTTGATTCCTGCCTTAGCTGTAGGGCTAAAAGCCTACCTGCTTTGTCACCCTCTTCATAATACCTAGACTTAGTTCGAATACATTTTCTGCATGACTTGTTGAAAGAATATCAACCTCTCCTGTAATGACTGGCGTTCCTTATAAATATCTGGAGATGGGGTGACCGCAAATATATTGTCTAATTGGGTAATTTTCTGTGTTATCTCAGAACGCCTCTCGTCATTTTAACTCCCTTCTACAAAATAGTGGATTACAATTTTCACCTGAAATTTGGAGCCAATTTACAGGGGTGTAAAAATGACTTTAGAAAGCAATATTTTATTTTTACACAGAGTTTGGTAGGTCTGTTAGTAAAATCTGTTGACTTTAGCAATCTTTGTTGCATTATATGCCAATTGTTACAGTTCAAAAATGCCAAAAAAACACTTCTTGTGTTTTTGCCTCGAGTTTGCATGCCTGTAAGTATTAAAGAAATATTAAAGATATCTTAATATCCTTTTAGATTCTGCTTCATAATCTTTCCTTTTGGAATCTTCATTTAAAGGCCCTCAATGATTCAGAGATATGGAGATCTTAATGCAGCTCCATGATTAAAATGGTAAATTGTTCACGTTTTCAGTGGTCAAATGTGGGTCACTTTGCATACAGCTGATACTTTTTTCTTTTAAAGAGGAATATCTAAAGAACAAATAATGTTGAAACTAGAAAGGTCTCATTTTTTTCTATCAGCTCAATTGCATAGAATACACCTGAGTGCCATAAATATTCTTCATGCCTGTAACAAAGTATTCAAGCTATTTTAATATCCTTTTAGATTCTCATTCTTTTCTCAAGCTTTTGGCTAACATCACAGACATACATCGACTTTAACCTGCACTGTGCTCAGTGAGAATATTCGATTGTGCTGCTATTGCACTAC
>NW_015642610.1:2385853-2386171 GCF_001515625.1 Sinocyclocheilus rhinocerous
AGCATTTACTACACAGAGCCGTTGTTCACTGACAAGCTGCGCAAAATATGATCGTGGTTTTGCGCAGCTTGTCAGTGAACAACGGCTCTGTGTAGTAGATGCTGCTCCATGTGAAAGCCTGCACGTGATGGAGATTTACCGCTGATTACAGAACCGGCTTTACTGACAAGATGCGCGTTAAATATCACATGCGATTTATCAAACATTTAGGTGAGATAATATTATTATGTAGGGCTGTGCAAAAAAATCGCCTGCTATTTTGAACGTGATTTTGCGTAGCTTGTCAGTGAACTACGGCTCTGTGTAGTAAATGCCGCT
>NW_015642610.1:2392086-2395032 GCF_001515625.1 Sinocyclocheilus rhinocerous
AGCATTTACTACACAGAGCCGTTGTTCACTGACAAGCTGCGCAAAATATGATCGTGGTTTTGCGCAGCTTGTCAGTGAACAACGGCTCTGTGTAGTAGATGCTGCTCCATGTGAAAGCCTGCACGTGATGGAGATTTACCGCTGATTACAGAACCGGCTTTACTGACAAGATGCGCGTTAAATATCACATGCGATTTATCAAACATTTAGGTGAGATAATATTATTATGTAGGGCTGTGCAAAAAAATCGCCTGCTATTTTGAACGTGATTTTGCGTAGCTTGTCAGTGAACTACGGCTCTGTGTAGTAAATGCCGCTCCATCTGAAAGCACGTGCTGGAGATTTACTACTAATCACCAGAAGCGGCTTTACTGACGAGATTCGCATGAAAATCGCATTCGATTTTTTGCCCAGCCCTATTATTATGTGTATAATTATAATATTATTATTATATTATATTTTTGAAAAATGCCTAAAAGCCCCTCCACCCCTCAAATTTAACCCCGCTATAAGTATATTGCATCACTACAAGTAATTCTACATGATAAAAAGAAGGCTTCAAAAACATCGGTATTGGTGATCATATCGGTGATCAGCTCCTAAATTCTCGTTCGGAGCACCCTTATTTTTTACTTTCAGCCAAACTAAGATTATGCAAATATGTAAAAACATAATTTAATAGCCTATATTTAAGATAAATAAAATGCTAGCTACGAAATTAGTCAAAAATAATAATTTTATATATTGTAATGTATTTTATGTAATTGTATTACAAAACAAAATGTTTAAAATGCTATTCCCAACAAAGAATGCCATTAAACTCAATCCATAATGTGACAAAATAAACAATGTTCATGACTTTCAGAAATAAAACAAAAATTAATTTTCTTTTGTGATGCTTATTTCTCCAAGGTTTTACAAATTAAATGGTTAGTTTAGGGTTAGGGTTATTTTCCAGATTAGGGGATAGGGTTATTTGTTTATTTTCCAGAATTGCCCATAGCCGAACAAACACCCATATTTGAATTATGCATGCATAGAGGTGAGAGGACTCATGTACTCGGTTAATTTATCAACAATCAGAGTAGACATTGCCAGTGTGCCAAACTGGCTGTACAGTTACATAAAAAATATGAATTATACATGACAGCATGCATCGAATCTAATCTACAACCTCAACATACGGCTTTACAGGCTCCAATACACAAGGCCGAGTGTTTTAAAGCAAGAAGCACATCCGCACAATAAAAAAACAACTACTGTAAACAGAGAAATACTTGCTTGCTTGTTTGTTTGGGGTTGCTGAGCTTGCGGGCACTGCTAGTCAACTCGAGTGATAACCAACGCACTTGAAACTTCAAATATCCGAGCGAAACAGTCATTTAATCCATGCTGCTGTTTTTACTCCAAATATTTTGTCGCTCGGTGTCACTTAGGCGAGGGTCGAGCGTGTGTCCATCCCGTTAGGTGTCGTAACAGTTGACTTGTTTGAGCACAGCTCGCTAAGATGTTTGGAGTCGAGTTTAGACGGCTAGCTGCGCGTTAGCATGTGCTGCTACTGCTGTTCCTCTTATTTACAAAACATGACCACAGGAGCTTCGCACTTATGCATGCTGTCTCAACTCCAATACGACCACAAAGACGACGGTATATGTTCTTAAAGAAAGCCACCTGATGATGGATATGTTAAGGACACGCCATGCCTTAAGATCACCAGTGGAGTGACAGATAGCGAGCATGCTAACTTACCCGACCTGACAGTTCAGACTACCAGCAGGTCGTGCTTTACCAAACCTCATCTGTGTCTGTCTTTAAAGGACCGTTGCTTTCTCTGTCCTTTTGAAAGGAGTGCAATGAACACGAGTTTTGAGTTCCAGCACGCAGTCTATATGTTTCTCTGCTGTCTCGTGTCTTATATGCAGGTGGCGCTCTGTGGTTACTAGTGATGTCCGGTTCGCGAACGAATCGTTCGATTTAACCGGTTCTTCTTAGTGAACCGGTTGAACCAGTTCACCCAATCGGACTGAATCGTTTGAAACGGTTTACGTCTCCAGTAAGCATTAATCCACAAATTACTTAAGTTATTCACTTTTTTAACGTGGCTGACACTCCCTCTGAGTCGAAATAAACCAATATCCCGGAGTAATTCATTTACTCAAACAGTACACTGACTGAACTGCTGTGAAGAGAGAACTGAAGATGAACACGAGCAAAGCAGCATGTGTGCAGTGAGCCGGATAACGAACGTACACGCCCACTACTGGAGCGGTTCTCGTTCTCGAGTCAAGAACCGGTGGCATCGGTTTTCGGATCACCAGTACACTGAACCGAGAACCGTTTCTTTCGGACACGTCCGATTTGAGAACCAATGAGCTGATTCTCGTTCTCGAGTCAAGAACCGGTTGCAACGGTTTTCGGATCACCAGTACACTGAACCGAGAACTGTTTCTTTCGGACGCGTTCGATTTGAGAACCGATGAGCTGATGATACTGCGCATGCGTGTAATTTTTCAAGAGGACGAAAAGCATGTTATCCAAGTATTTTGTTAAACATCAGAAAGTGTGATAATATAAATATATTTTATTTTACTTTTTAAAAAAAGATGAATGTATCTAATATGTGTACTTTGTTCAGTTGAAGATTATGTTAGGTTATAGGCCAAAGGGGTTTGTCAGGGAAGCTGGACAATAATTAAGACTACGTTATATAGGAATAAGGGATGATTTATGAAATACCTGTACTGTAATTAATTATAGTTAACAATGACACATTCACAAATTGAGTTTGTAGTAAATAGAACACGACACGAGTAGAGCAGCTGATGATATTGAACGTGCGTGCACGGCGTGAACTCGTGAAGGCACGCGCGCATTATTCAAACACACCTTGCCAGAAACACGGCATGTCGCAATCTGTGACGAATGCAGGCAAGAGCCAATGAGCGT
>NW_015642610.1:2395222-2398913 GCF_001515625.1 Sinocyclocheilus rhinocerous
TAACCGGTTCATTGAAACGAACTGTCCGAAAGAACCGGTTCGCGGAAAAGAACCGGACTTCCCATCACTAGTGGTTACTGCAGTTGACACGCTACTCGGAGTCTCAGCGGGATGTGTCTCAATACCTAGTGTGCTGCCTACATAGACAGCATGTTTGGACGGCATAGGTTTAGCTGACTAGCTTATAATTCCCCCGAATCTGCCTATGGCGCCCTGAAACGCTTAAAGGTTTTGAAACACAACCCGTTTGTAACGGTAGAGTGATTCACTGACCCTTTGCTGTATCACCTTCATCAGATTGCAATCAATTATTAACTCTAGACCCTCCCAGCACAGATCCTTTAGATTAATCGTGCATTTTATATTTGGTAATTTTGAAATGCATGTTCTTGGCAGCGTGACAAGGAAATGAAAGTAAGGATGGTGAGCTTGTCCTTGATACCCATGCTCTCTGTTTGACCTCTCGGTTTGGTTTTAGGTGAAAGCAAAGTATGTTTGCTATACACACGCTCCACTGCATATTCAAACTAATAATGTGCTTGTAGAGTTTTGTGATTTTTTTTCCCTATTTCAATTCATCAAAATGTCAGTCCATCTACCCAAACACCAAACAATGTGATGAATACATCAACAGCAGATTCTGACCTGGATTCTTCAGCTCAGAAAGAATGGGAACTTGCACAATTTATAAAAATAAACGTATTTCCTTTTAGGAAAAATCAAATATTTTGCCTATAATAATGGTTAATGGTTCTTTTACCAAGTTGTTTGATAAATGAAATAAGTAAATTTCAGAGCCTATGTTCTAAGAGTTTGCTAACATTCCAATAAAGTTATGAAAACATTATTTTTGAATGTTATCGGAATGTTCAAACGTACATTTTATTTATTTATTGGTTATGTGAAGTATAAAATCTGTGGAGGATCTGTCCATGTTGAACGATTCTGTCAAAAAAGAAAGAAAAAGAAACACTTGTAAACACCATGGGAATGTTACCTTTGAATATTCTCTGAACATTCTAAAACTAGTAAAACATAATAAAACATGAATGTCCAAATAAAACGTTTCAGTTCCACAAACAATGTATAGATAACGTTTCTGTGAGAGACCATACTTTTTTTTATAATATACATTCTATTAACATTCATAACTTTGAGAGAACCCTGCCAAAACCTTAGCATTTACATTTTACGATTGATTATTATTGTTTATATATTTAAACACTTGGATACTTAAGCTGCATTTGGAATGTCATTGCATCAAATAACAACCAGATATATATTTTAAAATGTCAACAAAACATGGAAACAAAAAGATGGTCAGTTCAGGTTTTAGTGTATGTCAAAAATAATAATTTGTTTGCAAATATCACTGGTTTGATTTTCTTATAAGGCAATTAAATTTAAACAGTTTACAAGTTTACATAGTTTACAGGATTTGTTTAAATATATATTGCTTACGTTCACTTATTACACATTTGACAGAATGGCAAATCATATATATATATATATGATTTGCCATTCTGTCAAATTTATATACATTTAGTCATTTAGCAGACGCTTTTATCCAAAGCGACTTACAAATGAGGATATATATATGATTTGCCATTCTGTCAAATGTGAAATAAGTGAACGAACGTAAGCAACGTACATAATGTAAGATTTTAGCGTCTTTGAGTATTCAGTCACTAGAGGGAGCCAGTTTACTCTGTAACAACTAGAAAGCTTCTCAGCCTTTGGAACGGGATATTGGGCTTGTTAAAAATACCTTACTGCTGCAAGATAACTTTATTATAACCAAAATCTACATATATGCCTGATCTACACGAAATGTATGTATTTAATACTCTATGAAGGAGTAGATTTACAAGGAGAAAACTTTGACATCTCTTAAAACTCCTTACTAAAATGTGTCATTTTCATACAGCGCTACACATGGCTGGGCATTATATTCCAGTCATTAAGGTTACTGCAGTGCAGCGTCTGACATGATCAGTGTTTCCTTTTCCTGGGGATATCCGTCACAAACACAGAGCCTGAGAGTGGGACGGGAACAGGAAAGCGTTCACTTGGAGGAGGGTGGGCTGTGGCGAAGAGGTGAGATTTTAGCAAGGACAAATATTCCTTCAGACACAACTTGCAAAGCCTGCTGGTACTCTTATATTTTTGACTTTAATTCACTTTACTGGATTAATGGTAATTTTCTGAAGGACAATAGACAAAAATTGTATACAATTAAAAGAGTGAGAACATATGTATAGCAAAATGCTCTTTAAATTATTGATGGGCCTTAATTAGTTATAACTTTGACCAAAAATATTATGTAAAGACTGCAAAATATCTGATCCTTCCCTCAACTAGGCATCATTTCTCTCTCTCTCTCTCTCTCTCTCTCAATTCAGTTCAATATGTGCTTTATTGGCATGACAATTGTTACAATGTATTGCCAAACATAGTGTTTACATTAAATCTAGAACAGATATGTATGCAACAAAAACATGCATGTATACATTTAAAAAGTAGAACAAATCAACATTTTAGAATTCTACGAACAATTTATAATTCAATGTTTTAAAATGGTAAGAGTTGGGGTCGCTCATTTTTAGGTGTTTCCAAAATTTGATAGCTCTTTTCTCAATGCGTATTTGTAGAGGGTATTGGCCTAATTCTGCCCTGCATGCGTTGTTCGGTGTGAAGTTGTGTTTTATTGTATAAAATTTTGAAGTCAGGGTAAAGTATTTCAAATTTGAGATAAAATGTATTTCTAATTTCTTCATAGTTAGGGCAGCTGGTGAGGAAGTGTTGCTCTGTCTCCACTTCTCCATGGGTACAGTATGGGCAGATGCGGCTCTCTTTGGGAAGCCAGTGCTGTCGATATCTGCCCGTCTCTATAGTCAGAGTATGATTGCTCAGTCTGTACCTCGTCATTTGTCTTCTTAATTTACAGTCTTGCACTGTACTCAGATATTCTGCAGTTGTGTAATCTCTATTTAGGGCCAAATAACATTCAAGTTTACTTTGTTTTTCTGTTGTTTCAGTCCAATAAGTTAGATAATTTTCTTTTTGGGCTTTTATAATTTGGTTGGGCCGAATTTTGTGGATGAATATTTCAGAGTCCTGATGCTGGATGTTGTTAGTCATGTTAGTTTGTTTTTGCAGCTTCAGGACCATCTGAATCAGGGGACTTTTTTCAGGGTTCACTTCATGGTTTTTAAGGGCTTTAAAATGGTAAGAGTTGGGGTCACTCATTTTTAGGTGTTTCCAAAATGTGATGGCTCTTTTCTCAATGCGCATTAGTAGAGGGTATTGGCCTAATTCTGCCCTGCAGGTGTTGTTCGGTGTGCTCCTCTGTACTCTGAGGATACTCTTACAGAACTCAGCATGCAGGGCTTCAATCGGATTTTTGTCCCATTTTTCAAATTGGTGATTTAGGAGAGGACCCCACACTTCACTGCCATATAATGCAATAGGTTCTATGACTGATTGGAATATTTTGAGCCAGATTCTAATTGGTATTTCAATTTGGATAGATTTTTTGATGGCATAAAAGGCCCTTCTTGCTTTCTCTTTCAGTTCATTCACAGCCAAATTTAGCTTGCCAGTTGCATTTATCTTCAGCCCGAGGTATGTGTAGTTTGTGGCATTTTCAATTTTGGTCACACCAAGGGTGAAGTTATGTCTCTGTCCCTGA
>NW_015642610.1:2400399-2405395 GCF_001515625.1 Sinocyclocheilus rhinocerous
AGGTGTTTCCAAAATGTGATGGCTCTTTTCTCAAAGTGCATTTGTAGAGGGTATTGGCCTAATTCTGCCCTGCATGCGTTGTTCGGTGTGTTACTCTGTATTCTGAGGGATACTCTTACAGAACTCAGCATGCAGGACTTCAATCGGATTTTTGTCCCATTTTTTAAATTCGTGATTTAGGAGAGGACCCCACACTTCACTGCCATATAATGCAATAGGTTCTATGACTGATTGGAATATTTTGAGCCAGATTCTAATTGGTATTTAGAAGAACCAGATCATCTGCAAACAGCAAGAGCTGAGCTGTAGTGTGAGGCCAGGTGCTGCTGATTGTTCTAGGAGTTTCGCCAATTCATTAATGTAGATATTGAAGAGGGTCGGTGATAGTGGATAGTGACTCTCTCTCTCTCTCTTGCTCATGTCTGAACTTAAGGTTGAGCAAGTGGAGCTCCTGCCCTATAGCTGTTGTGGTTCAAGGGCAGGAAGCAGCTTGGTTCCCACACAAAGGTACACATCAAACACACAGACCAGTACAGACTCACTTACACGCACACACATTCACATCCGCACGAATGCCAGCCTTGCAAGCATAATACGAGGTACAGTGAACAAATACACACCAAGACAAACAGGACATTCCTACTGTCTGATGCTACAAACCAACAGATTTACAGGCTTTGTTTCCACTTAAACAATTGCTTTAGCTCGCAAATGTCATGAAGTCTCCCCTTATGGATCACAGAGTGTCCACAGATTTGTCTCATTACATATGTTTATTATACTGTATATGTGTCCTCCCTAATATCTGATTCTGACTGGTGAAATTAGCAGTCAGTTGTTTTGACTATATGGTAATTGTGCTAGATGACTCTTGTATCACTTTGCATACTCTACTGTTCAAAAGTTTTTAATTTTTTTAATGAAAGAAATTAATACTTTTATTAGGCAAGGAATGAATAAATGTATCGAAAGTGACATAAAAGTGACATTTTTTTTGCTAAAAAATCTACTTCAAATAAATGCTGTTCTTTTAAACTTTCTATTTACTCAAGAATCCTGAGAGAAGTTACTGAAAAAAAATTAATCACAGTTTTCAGAATAGTATTAAGTAGCACAATTGTTTTCAAGATTTCCTGAGCAGCAAATCAGCATAGAAGAATGATTTCTGAAGGATCACACTGAAGACTGGAGATGAAAATTCAGCTTTGACATCACAAGAGCAAATTTCAATTTAAAACATATAGAAAATAGAAAAGGTTCTTTAAATTGTAATAATATTTCACAATATTACAGTTTTTACTGTATTTTCATCAAATAATGCAGTCTTGGTTAGCATAAGAGGCTTATTTCAAAAACATTTAAAAAATCGTACTGACCCCAAACTTTGGAAAAGTAATGTATATGAAAAATTCAGCTTTGACATCACAAGAGCAAATTTCAATTTAAAACATAGAAAATAGAAAAGGTTCTTTTAAATTGTAATAATATTTCACAATATTACAGTTTTTACTGTATTTTCATCAAATAATGCAGTCTTGGTTAGCATAAGAGGCTTATTTCAAAAACATTTAAAAAATCGTACTGACCCCAAACTTTGGAAAAGTAATGTATATGACCTATATGTTGGACTTAAAGTCAGACTTATATTGTGGGAACAGAGACACCCATCACTAAATTTCCCATGCAAAATAGGTCAGCAAAAAACGTATATAGCACACTAATTGCAAGGGCAGTGCCTTGGAGCAACATGGGGTTAAGTGCCCTACTCAAGGGCACTACAAGTGACCCCACATAACCATGACCTGTTTAACAAGGATTCACATTTAAAAGCACACATCATTTGCATGCTAATTTTGAAAATAAATAAATAATAATAAAATTAAATAACTCACAAGTAAATTATTTTAAGTTAAACAAAATATATCAAATGTTATAAATTCAGTTAAGATACCTGTTAAACTTTCATATGTACACTTTTGTTTGGTACCAAATCACACTACATATAACCAAATTAATTTATCACCCTGTTCAGTTTTTAAAAAGGCAACTTTCCATAGGCAACTGTTTTATATCTACCTTCTCTCTCTCTCTCTGACTTTCTATCTGTGTGTAAACGCCTATGCTGGGAAGAAAGGCTCAACTCTTTCCCACGGTCCTAGAGCACGTGGTTTAAAATTGGATCCTGAATGACCCACCCTCCCTATTGAAACGCCACTGCAGTTCAGCCATTGAGCTCCTGTTACACTGCCAAAGATTTTTAAGGCATTTGAATGAGAGTCTATTTAACTGGCAAAGAACCGTATAAGACACATTCAACAAAACCACAGAACCTACGGACAAGTTAAGTCAGGTTTGAGAGTTAAGAGACTATGAAATTATGTTTTCATGTTTTGAATATAAGTTCCACCCTTGTTTCTCATTGCAGAGCATGCAAAATTTGTTCAGGCGGTGCTCCATCAATTGTAAACAATTGGATAATCTTTTGTGCACACCATGATTATATGTTGATAGACAAATGTTTAGGAGTGTGAACATCTGAGACATTGGGTAGGATTATGGACCACAAACAGACAGACGTCTAGATAGATAGACAGACAGACATATAGATAGACAGACAGACAGAAAAAGAGATTTCTGTCATTTCAACTACTTTCTTCATTCAAAGCGGTTGAAAAGTGCAATAAAGTGAATTCACCATACAGTTTGAGGCTATGTTTTCTATTTTTATGGATTAGAAAAAAATGCAGTGGAGTTGACTACGACAGGGTTGAAAATGAACAGTATTATATTTAATTAACATGTAAAATACCCATATATTATATTGTGCAGTTAGCCGCATAATGCCACTTGAAAAGTAATTATTCACGAACTCCAAAGACATTCTGCACTTTTATTATTGTTTAATTATTTGCAGCATTTTCTCTGCAATTCGCCTTTGTGTAGGCTATATATAGAGAACAGTGAGTGCACTGCAGTCTGCTAAAAAGCAGCCTACGAAACGAACACAGTCTCCGCCCCTAAAAGACGAACTTCGTAACGGGTGATTGTTATTCAAATGAGCCTCAGTAGGCGGAATCTAGTCGGTCAGCTATAACGGAGGATACAGTCAGAACACAGCGCGCGGAGCAGGAGGCCATTCAACACCCGCTCGAGGGAGCCACCTAGGTAAAGCCCCCAAACATACGTTTATTATATTGATTGCAATATTATTTTCCCTGTATTTTTGCATTTGCAAGGATCAAATAACAGTTGATACATTTTCTATTAGGAACAGAGTATTGAAGCACCATATGCAGCATGGAATACTGAAGTTCCCAGCTCTGTAAGGACCGTATGATATGCTTGAATAATATCGAGCGTCTACTACGGAACGCATAAACTGGGGGAATTGTAAATAGGCTACCTTGGAGCTTGGTCTTTGAATTTTCACTTTCCATGAGTGAAGATTCCCTCAAGTTATTTCGGAGAGTGGACGAAGATCTGGCTCATTATCTTCTATCAGAAACAGAAGCGAAGGGCTGCAGTCATCTACCTGTTGAAATCATGAGTCAGGCGGACATGACTTGCTCTGCGCGTCAAAGAGTGTTTCAGGAAGCGCTCAGGAAGGGGAATACTAAGGAACTTCATTCTCTCTTGCAAAACATGACAAACTGTGAATTTAACGTGAACTCTTTCGGACCCGAGGGACAGACGGCGCTGCATCAGTCCGTGATCGATGGCAACCTGGAGTTAGTAAAGCTACTGGTGAAGTTTGGTGCAGACATCCATCTGGCCAACAGAGATGGATGGAGTGCCCTGCACATAGCAGCTTTTGGTGGGCATCAAGATATCGTTCTTTACCTCATTACACGGGCGAAGTACTCATCAAGCGCGCTCTGAGGCAATCAAAGAAGATCTGACGCTGTACCTTTAAGCCTATCATATTTGACTCCTTTGTGCCAAAGTAAAAGACAGCTTGTTTGTTTTGTATTTAGGAAATTGATTTAATATCGGTAGGCACAGAATTCAAATCCAAAAGGTTATTTGTGATAAGTTGGGTTGGTACAATGTCATGGATGTGGTTTGCCAACTTTGGATGCATGATTAAAATAAATGGCTGTGTTATTTATAGATTTTTTTAAATGACAAATTGAACAGTCGTAGGCTATCAACGTAAGAAAGATGAAACTAGGTGGTTCTACAGGTTGACTAGACTCAGGGTGCGAATTATGTGGGGGTGGGGGTCTGACTCCTCAATCAAGGCTTGAACACCCAAAAAGAACAAAACAACGGTGGTCTTGAATGTACAGGCGTATATATATATATATATATATATATATATATATATAATTCAAACAACGTTTTAAGAACCACAAAAACTACAAAAGATGTCAGAATATGAGTTAAATCGACGCTCGTAAATTCGAGTTCGCGTGATGAGGTAACCATAGCAACAGCTCGACGATTTGACAACACTTTTACCGCTAAGTTCAGTATCCAGCAGTGAGTGCATTTACACAACTACTGTCATTATTAATCACTGTATTATGGATATAAACATTACAGATATTTCACGATTTTGTTTTAAATATTCGTAATATAGCCTAACTGACGTTAAGCTATACAAAATACATGCGCGAGACCAACTTAAACATTACTGACAGACATTTCTTCAAAAAGTGCTCCCCCCCTCAGTTCACACACTGACTAGACTGACATAAATATGCCTGTACAGAATTACATTATGTACACATTCTCTTTGCATATTGCCTAAAACAGGAACTGATGTCTGATACCTCAACTGTAATGCTTTATAACGGTGACATTGCATGTTGGACATCAAGTTTAGTATCATTCATCATTCAGGATCTCTCACCTCTTAAATGGAAATATTTACGCAAACACTTTCTGTTTCACACACTACCAAATAGAACTGCATTCTGGCATTGACTGTTGTGTCATAATCAGTACTTTGTGAGTTCCTTCTTGAACTGAGTTTTTTTTTTTTTTTTTTTAT
>NW_015642610.1:2405466-2412227 GCF_001515625.1 Sinocyclocheilus rhinocerous
TTTTTTTTTAGCTGATCCACACATTTCAAGCCACACTGTTTTGTAATTCAGAGGTTGAGCAAATCTGTAGATCAGTGTATAGACTGCACTGTATCCTAAAGCACGTTGGCCTTGTCTTCTTAGACCCCTTGTCAACTCAGGCAAGTTGTGGTAAGGTTTAAATATGTTGTGACTTTTGAAACGCTTCAAAGCCAGTATAAAAAATATGCATCACTTATACTTGAGAATGTTTTAAATATTGCACTGATGGCTGTTTTATAAGTTGTTGGTGTCATGCCAACTTTTAAAGATACTATTTTTCTAAATGGAAAAACAATTCTTATTGTATGGAAGCTCCAGGGTGGTTTTCACTCATTCTTTGCAAAGGCTTTTATATGCCTATGAATTAAATTACTGTATGTGTAATTACGCAACACACTGCTTGAATAGGCAGTGTTACTGGGCATCCTTTTGACACAATGGGAGAACAAATAATTAAAGTGTCCAGAAAAAATCTTGGAGCACTTCCTATCTGAAGTCCCATCCTCCTCTTTTTAAGGGGGGTGCTACATGGTAAAACCAGTGTAACAAGAAGTTGCACAATGCACAAGTCTTTACTTGATAATGCCATAACATTTATGACATGAAAGTAAAAGTAACTTCTTTGATTGATTTAAAAGTCAAATGACTGTGATATTTTGGACCAACTTTTGAAATATTATTTTCATCAAGGAGAAGTTTGGGAAAAGGGCTCTCATAATGTTTTTGTCTTTTGTGAATTGTTATTTTTTTATTGTGTTTTTATATTTGTTTAGCTGTTTGTTTATGTTTCGAATGATGTAAGTGGTCATATTTTAAATATATTACTTGCTGTATTTTGTACTTTTTGTACAAAGGCATTTATATATTAAATTCTGTGGTTTTAAGAAAATTACTGGTGTAATGTATAGACTTGCATGTGACTCAATGAGGATTCTAACTGAATGTTATTGTTTCTTGAGTTAGCCTTTGCCTATTCCTGTGCCTCAGGTAGTTGCAGAGCCATATGGGTTGCTCAGTATTTCCAAGAAACACAAGTGGTTGTGACAAACGGACTGTGAAAGCATATAGGGATGCAGTTAGCCTAAACAAGTGTCTTTATAGATACAAGTCTTAGAGTGATATGTAACTTACAGAAAAACATGTTCCATATGCGTATACATAGCCTTGAGCAGATGCTAGCTGTAGGATGTATTAGCAATTAGCTCCTTGGTAAACACAAGTTTGGCTGCAAAAAAATGTTAAAACAAGTCTATGTTAACCTTTAATACTAACACGTGAAAAATAAGCGTGCTTAGGTGTATTGAATGTGCACTTGGAGTGCAAAACTATTTGCAGATAATAGAGTTTTAATTAAATTAAACGCCACTTAAGTGCACTTAAAGGTAAATTTTTCT
This sequence comes from Sinocyclocheilus rhinocerous, assembly GCF_001515625.1. Taxonomy (NCBI): domain Eukaryota; kingdom Metazoa; phylum Chordata; class Actinopteri; order Cypriniformes; family Cyprinidae; genus Sinocyclocheilus; species Sinocyclocheilus rhinocerous. The sequence continues at coordinate 2,406,882 of NW_015642610.1, forward strand.
TAACACACTTAAGTACACTTATTTTGATGTGTTGACTAACATAGTAAAGCACACGTAAAAAATTCATTATAAATTTAATGTGTTATTTGATATTACAGTTAAAGTGAATATATTTTACGTTTGTCAGTACACTCAGCAGCACATTTTAACCATATGTGACCCTGTTCTACAAAACCAGTCTTAAGTTGCTTAGGTATATTTGTAGCAATAGCCAAAAAAACATTGTATTGGTCAAAATTATCGATTTTTCTTTTATGCCAAAAATCATTAGGATATTAAGTAAAGATCATGTTCCATGAAGATATTTTGTAAATTTCCTACCGTAAATATATCAAAACGTAATTTTTGATTAGTAATATGCATTGCTAAGAACTTCATTTGGACAACTTTAAAGGCGATTTTCTCAGTATTATGATTTTTTTGCACAGTCAGATTCCAGATATTAAAATAGTTGTATCTCGGCCAAATATCCTAACAAACCATACAGCAATGGAAAGCTTATTTATTCAGCTTTCAGATGATGTATAAATCTCAATTTCAAAAAAATTGACCCTTATGACTGGTTTTGTGGTCCAGGGTCACATATTTCAAAGAAAATAGAAGTAATTATAAAATTACGTAGATGTACCTATAAGTCCTACTTCAGCTCTCAAGTTCAACTAACTGCATTTAATATAAATTTAATAATTAAATTACAATTCATTTTAATTTAATTGTAAGCATGCAATTAAGTGTCCAATAACACTACATTCAGTTGACACTGATGTCTTTTAAAGTGTAATATTTATGTAATAAGTACTCTTTTTTTTAAAGTATGCTAAAGTGTACTTGATTTTCACAAGGGAACACACACTTTCACAACTCTTGTGAAGTTAAAGTAATCATTTACTAGCCCTCAATTTGTTCCAAGCATGCATGAGTTTCTTTCTTTTGTTGAGCACGAAAGAAGATATTTTGAAGTTTGTGGGCAACAAACAGTTTCTGGTAGTCATTGACATTGAATACTATGGAAGTCAATTGCTACCAGCAACTGTTTGGTTACCAACATTCTTCAAATTATCTTCTTTTGTATTCAGCAGAAGAAAGAAACATACAGTTTTGGAACAACGTGAGGGTCAGTACATGACAAAATTTTAATTTATGGACAAACTATACCTTTAAAAGAATTACATGCATACATACATACTTACCTCCCACAGTTGCTGAGGTAGAAGACTTATCAATACAAAAAGGTACAGTTTCACCTTTATCTTGAACTTGAACTCTTAAAATGTAAATTCTGCAAATTAGTTACACATTTGTACATGTCTGTGTCCCAATAACTTTTACATAGATGGCTAATATACTGTAAGCTACAGTATGATACCAACTGAAATTAATTACCACCATTAAAGTTGATGCAGCTAATGGTAAAAAAATGTTGCTAAGCCCAATCATGCTAGCAACCTAAAGAGCAGGGGATGTTAACTAAATACAAAACACTGTTAAAGCTGATATGTGTCCATGTAACCAAATTAGGGATTATGGGTAAAGATGATAGAATTGCCATGTGTTTCCTTCACAACACTGAGTAAAAAGAATGGTTTACATTTGGTATATCAGTTCAGGAACTCTTGCCAGCATTGTCCAAGGATACTTAAGAGTAACAATGCACTTGTGATTTTTTCATACTCCTACATTGAACATTTCTCACAGAATGTTCGATGTAGGAGTACGAAAAAATCTCAAGTGCATTGTTACTCTTAAGTATATAAGTATAAAACAATTATTTTTTGAGTTTTGATTTGACTGTTCATTTTCAGTCACACAAGAGAACACACATCACATATGTTACAGTAACAGTTGTTTACAAAATAGTAATGTACTCAAATATTTATTGCTTACAGGGCATTTTTCTGCCCAAATCACGCTCTCATGCTTCCAACCTTTAGTCTCTCCATTGACAGAAGGGGCAAAAGACAGATAGCGAGAGAGACAGGTGGCCAGGCCAATCCTTGCATGCCCTCTGCTCCTTTTAACTTTCTTTCACTATTTCACTCCATTTTGTGTGCTCTAGCTCGCAGTGACAAGCCACCCAATTCACTCACCCATTCTTCTCTCCTCTTCTCTTTTGTTCATCCAGTGCAACTCTGTGCGCCTCTATTCATTCCCCAGACGGCCCACCATTGACGGGAGCCCCTGCCTAAGTCACACTGCCCGACCCGGACCCCCTCCCTTTTCACACACTCTCACACACACACAAACACACACACACACACACACATGCACAGCTCTGCAGCTGCTATGGTAATGAGAGAGGGGACAAGCAAGGGAGAAGGCTGGAGAATTTTTTTTTTTTTTTCAAATGGAAAATCCGTCTACCTCCTTTTCTTCTTCCCTCCTGTCGGTTTCCCACCCTGTTCCCTTCGTCCTTTCCCTCCCCTATAGCCTCCACACCTCCTCTCCTGACCTCCTCTTTCTCATTCAAATCCATTTCACACTGTGCCCTGAAAAGGGATGTTCAAAGGTGTGTAAAGTAACCCTGATCCAGCCCTTCAGGCCTGAGAAATCTGGGTGTTTATGTGTACGCACTTGCATGTGCATTTGCCTCGACGTGCAATTGTGTGCATTTTTAAACTCTGTGCTTGAATTGCATAGTACAGACAGCAGTGGTTCATACTCAAACAGAGATTTTATTGCATTAGATAATGGATCAAAGCGAGTGGCATCTTCAAGCAACTGAGCTAGACTTTTCTCAAAACTAACTTCACATTTCAGCAGAGGTGTAAAGAGTACCTAAAAACTATACTTGAGTAAAAGTACAGATACCTTACACAGAGCCATTTTTTGCAACGACCTTTGCCCAACTAGTCTCTAAGTGATTTTAGCAGATACGAAGATGGCAAACAGCTGTCCTAGCAGAGTAACCGCAGGTGTAGCTCATTAAATTAAAACATTTTAATTCATTGTTACAGAGTTAAAAGTGCAAATATTCCATGTAGTCTCTCTATTATTATGAGGCCATTTAAAAAGTTATTGCATAATAATAACAAGTATTATGCATGCTTGCTATTAGCAAAAATGAATTAATTTAGATTGAACATAGTATGTCAAAGGCAATGTTCCCAAAAGCATTTCATGCCATATGTACAAAATTATAAATTTAATCAGCTTGTCTTGTTTTATATTTAATAGTTTGACATTTTTGTGAAATGTATTGCTTGAAAAGTATTCTTACTATCATTAGTATAAATATATTTTTATAAATAAATGCCATCGGTTTTTTTTTAGATTTTCTAATGTAATGACATTCTACATTTTAAAGTATAGCTGAAATGTCCAAATACCTTTTTTATGACATATGTGCATTTTTTTAATTCCTTTATGTATATATATATATATATATATATATATTAATACTTTGGACCTTATTTGCCTTTTTATAAGACATGCACTCACAAACAATACAAAATAAAAATTTCAACCTGGAAATGCAGTTTTGAGATTGTTTAGTGGTTATGCAACCTTAAAAAATTGTTTACACAAAAATGTAACCCCTCTTGTCAAGTGACAGTCATATTTAGAATTTTTTAGGGACAGATTTAGGGTCTTTTTTTTCTTTCTTTTTTTTTGTTCTCCGTACAGTGAAAATCAGTGGGGCCCAAACAATTGACTTTCACTCTATGGACAAAAAACACAGACATTTTTTGTTCATACAGGTTTGGAACTACATGATAGTGAGAAAATAATGACACAATTGGGTAAAATATCTCTTTAAGTGTTGTGGAAGTTATGAAAAGTTTACAGTAGAGGTCTAATTTGTGTTTTGCTCCATATTAATGGTGCCAGATGTTAAATGAATGTGTTATAATGACGTTAAATTAACGTCTGTCACCCTATGACATTAACCATTTACTGATAGACTGTACGGTTTTCTGTATGCTTGTGCTACAGTAACAACGCCGCTTGCATATGCATGTACGTATGTATATGCTATCGAGTAATTATGGAGGATAAAGACCCAGTTGTACAAAATGAAACTTCTGGGTTTGGGAGAGCAGAGCTGCTTTTCTGTTTGATTGGCTTTGCTGAATGGAGCCATTCACAAGCCTCTAGCCACATGCTTTCTTTATCTTCATTGTTAACCCCCTCTTCCCCTCACCCACCACAGCATAATGGCACTCCGTAAATGGGGTGGAGGAGCAGTCTGAAGGGGAGTGAGGCGGTAATTGGGTGAAAGTGAACAGTGGGGGAGGGAAATGGAAAGGGGAGGATGGAGTAGAAAGGGACGGAGGACCCCAAAGAGGGGTATATGGTGACAGACCAAATGCCCAAACTAAGCCACCACTCATTTGTCGCTGACAAGTGATGATAGTAGAGGAATGCTTTTCAGAAACCAGTTAATTGAATGATTGATTGATTTACTATTTCATTGACTAATTGAATGACTGATTAATTGGCTTCATTTTACAATATGACACAATGTTAACCAACAAAACCATTGTTATTATGAATAATGGAATAGATGAACTAGAAATGAAGCTAGACTTATTACTACTACACCAGGATAAATAAACAGATATGTGTAGCAGCCTATTCTATGAACTGCACATTGTCTTTTAGGCAAGCACCAGTTTTGGGTGTCATAAAAAAAGTATCACAATTTAATAAAAACACTGTGAGTTACTAATTATAACGCTTTCATTTCCACGGTTATTCAAAGAGCACATAAACTGTATAGAGAAAGCGAGCAAAGAACATTGCATTATGAAAGAACATTAAGTTCTTTTTCTGCCTGAGATTAAGCACTCTCAAAAAAAAAAACTCCTGTTATTATCAAGCAATCTGTCTACACTGTAAAATGAATCTCTTACTTACATTGTACGTACTCACTCGTTTATGATGAGAGAATTCGCGAGAGTTCAGGATTCAGTCAGTGAGCGCGCGCACTGAACGAACTCCAGTGTTTCAGCGATGACTCATCAGAACGCCTCTGATTGGCCATTGCATTCATAATCTCAACAGAATCGTGTGTCATTGGTTATAATGCGCAACACTCCAAAAACGCGAAAAGAGCAACGATGCAACATGAGCAGATCAACATTTAATGCCATAGACACTTTCAATTTCATTTTTAATTTGATTCACCACAGACGTAATAGATTTTGTTTAATTTTGCAGGGGCATTTTTATCCAATTTGGTGGCATATATATGGGTCAAAGACTAAATGGGGTTTTCAAGCATCAAAACAACAAAAGGTTAATACAGCTGTATTTATTTATTTATTTATTTTTGTAAAACGCGTCATGTTTATTTATTTATATATTTATTCATTTAATTTCTAAGCAAAAAAAAAAAAAAAAAAA
>NW_015642610.1:2412824-2417053 GCF_001515625.1 Sinocyclocheilus rhinocerous
AAAAAAAAAATCTACCATAAACATCTGGTCAGGCATATTTAGAACAAGAATCATTATGACATTGAATGATTCTGTTAAAGGATGCAAAATACAAATTAATTGTCACTCTAAATCTTTACCAATCTTTGCCACTCAAACCACTCGTTTTTACCCATTTATCAGCAAGACGTTTTAAATAATTTAAAATATAATACAATTTAGTATGCTTATACTTTTATATATTTTAATAAGTATATGTCAGAATACGTATGTTGTTTTATTTTTACAAAAATATAGCTGTAACACTGATTGATGATGGAACATTATTATTTTACCCATATTTTTACATTTTATTTACACATCATATAACCCTGAAAAAATGTATCACTGTTTCCACAAAAATATTAAGCAGCAGTGTTTTTAACATTGATAATAATAAGAAATGATACCTGAGCAGGAAATCAGCATATTAGAATGATTTCTGAAGGATCAAGTGACACTGAAGACTGGAGTAATGATGCTGAATTCAGATTCGTCATCACAGGAATAAATTACATTTTAAATCATATTAGAATAGAAAAAAACACAAGCTTTACAAATAAGCCTATATGCTTTGTTTAATTGCACAAAAACATTTTATTACTCATTTAGAAAATTCAGTGGTTGTAAAATGCTCACAAAGATTTGACACAAGTGTTCTATAAACATTAGGCAAGCAACCACAGTAATACACGTGGTACATTGTTAGTAGCACTCTGTGTCAGGTGGAACACTAGATTAGCAGAGGTCAACAGTGATGCTGGCTGATTGTGTCCTTTTACAACAGCTCCACTTGCTGGCTTTACGAGCATAGCACAAACTGCGTTACATTGACGATGCGTTATAATGTTGCATTTCTCCAATGATTGTTTGCGTTAAAACAAACACTCTTCCCCAAATGTTTAACAAAACAGAATATATGTAACCCAAGGTCTGAATCCACAGCTGGCTGAAAGATGGTGAAAGTATACAGTTAGTTATAAAGTGAGTTACCGATTAAAAACATCCTGTCCACTCACACTTTGGAAAGATTCTCAGTGCCAAAGACTGATTGATTAGGAGATTGTGCAGATTTATCCTCTCTGAATTCTGCTGTATTCCTGCAGGTGAGTGAACAGTGGTGTATACTTTAGATTTGATAAAACAAGGCTTTTTTATGGCTTTTACAACAACAATGTCACATAGGCCCATGTATTTCAACAATGGAGACACTGGGGCTAGTTGTCACAAGGGCTATAACTAGAAAACACGTGTATTAGCTTATTGTTTGGAGTTTTGCATGTTGGTTTAAAACGCTAAAGTTAATATTGAGTAACTTACATTTTAGACAAAATACTACTGGATACTTTCAATTTTTTGCTCGGCCAACGAGAACAGTTCCAACTTTCTAACAAATCCACATCAGGATCAACCATTTTGTCTCCGAGCAAGTGGAAAAGGGTTTCTTTCCTGAATGAATCGCTATTTTTTTAAGGAATCGTTTGATTCACTGACTCACTCATATAGACGGTCGCCACCTACTGGTTAAAAGATGTAATCGTAGGATTTACTGTAAATTCTCTGTCACTAATACACAGGTTACTTACCCCTCTACCATGCCTAACCATAAATTACTTGTATGTTATATCTTAGGTAATAATGGTGGAAAGGTTAAATTATTGCCATACAGACAACTAACCCCAGCCTCTCATATGATGAAGTGGTAAATCCATACCTTGGTTCTAAGATAGGGCAGGGATCTAAAAACATAAAAAATAACAAATGCATGAAAAATCTGTTCATTTATGTATGATTGCATAAAGTAAACATGTAAATCAACAACTAAGAATCATCCCTATTAAAGGAATGGTTCACCCCAAAATGAAAATTTACTCAACCTCAAGTCATCAAAGATATAGGTGAAGTTGTTTCTTCATCTGAACATATTTTAAGAAATTTAGCATTACATCACTTGCTCACCAATGGATCATCTGCAGTGAATGGGTGCCGTCAGAATGAGAGTACAAACAATAAACCACATCTACTCCAGTCCATCAATTAGCGTCTTGTGAAGTGAAAAGCTGTGTGTTCTGCATTCTGACGGCACTCAGCAAGTAATACTAAATTGTGACCCTGGAGCACAAAACCAGACTTAAGTCGCTGGGGTATATTTGTAGCAATAGCCAAAAAAACATCGTATGGGTCAAAATTATCGATTTTTCTTTTATGCCCAAAATCATTAGGATATTAAGTAAAGATTATGTTCCATGAAGATATTTTGTAAATTTCCTACCGTAAATATATCAAAACTTAATGTTTGATTAGTAATATGCATTGCTAAGAACTTCATTTGGACAAATTTAAAGGCGATTTTCTCAATATTTAGATTTTTTTGCACCCTCAGATTCCAGATTTTCAAATAGTTGTATCTCGGCCAAATATTGTCCTATCCTAACAAACGATACATCAATGGAAAGCTTATTTATTCAGCTTTCGGATGATGTGTACATCTCAATTTAAAAAAATTGACCCTTATGACTGGTTTTGTGGTCCAGGGTCACATATTTCAAAGAAAATAGAAGTAATTATAAAATTACATATACATCAATCTCAGAAATCTCACAATTTCTCCAAATCTGTTCTGATGAAGATACAAACTCATCTACATCTTGGATGGTCTGAGGGTGAGTACATTTTCAGCAAGTTTTCATTTTTGGGTGAACTATTCCTTTAAGAGTGACGTGCTTGTTCTGTGTGTGCATGGTGTTTTGTTTATTCAGCAAACTTTAGAGGACCTATTTAAGGTCACATAAACATTAAACATTAGCATCAGTGCAGCTTATTCCTGCTCTTTTGCAGTGTGGCAGTCTGACATAAACAGTTTATGTTCGTTATATCATATGAAAACTTACCAACATCTGTTGGAGTGACAATGGCCTCCTCAGAAAAGCCCAGAGATAAAGCAAAAGATCTGAATATCTGTATTAGATCTGGCCTTAGTATGGATGACCGTCCTAGGAGCAATGTTACTGACAAATTAGTATGCTTCATTAATGTCAAAGACACGTGATACAATTTATCGGTGTAAACTTACCGTAAAGAGCTACTTGAGTGTATTCTTTGTCCATGTTCTTGTATTTAAGGACCATACTATAATCAGTGTAATTGGTCTCCACTATTGTGATGTCTTTTGTTATCTTGTGCCCTTAAAATGACAAAAAGTCAGACGTTTTTTTTTTTATTAATTTAAAGTTAAGGGATTGATTTGATCTGTGGTGGTTTGTATACCTGACATAAAATGTGCTTATAAAATTGAGGTAAATACATTTTATAAAGAATAAAGAGGCTTAAACCTACACAGGAAATGGAAACCTAAAAATGGTAATAACAAAATATTATTTAATATCTGAATTTAATCTAAATACATTAATTTATGCCAACAAAACTATTTATTATGGATTAGATCAGGTAGAAATAGTTTAAGGTAACAATCGCAGATTTCAGTTTATCAGTTTCATTTTATTCAGTTCTATTTTGCACTATATTCTACTCAATATTCTGTATATAATAATTGAGAAGTATCTCTCATTTTTCATCGGTCTGATGAAAGAGTGCAATGGACTTAAATGTATTTGAAAGTTTTTGACAGTTGCTGATGTCAGATCTCACATTTCACACAGTTCTGAGTGTGAATAATAACATCATGTGATAAAAAAGATGTTTGAGAGAGGAAAAAAGAGCTTACTTTTGCTGAAGTAAGTGAATTCTCCAGGAACATCTGTCTTCTCATATGAATAAACACTGATGGAGCATCCATATGGTCTGTTAGTTCAAGTATATACAGATTGTTAGCGCAGAGCAAAAAATATTTTGGTTAAATGTATTTTCCCATCACAATATGTTTTCCCTTTGTTAATCGAGATGGTGTGATAATATAAATATGGATCAACATCCTATCCAAAATTGTGCACCTCATGGTCCACATGGTCAGATTCACATTTCCCATGGCATCTGGTACAAGAAGGCCTTTAGAAACCTTCAGCTGGTTTTTGAACATGGCAAACAACAGTGACTCATCTGCAAGTCCAATCCGGTACCATTCACCTGCAAACTGACAGTAAATGTAAGTAAAGATGGTTGGCAGTTTACTAAAGGCTCCAAGGGTTCTGTAGTACCAGGTGTTGGTTATATAGCCTAGATAATTACTGTTATTGACAAAAAAAAAAAAAAAA
>NW_015642610.1:2417076-2422478 GCF_001515625.1 Sinocyclocheilus rhinocerous
CAAAAAAAAAAAAAAAATGTAGTGTCTGAAAAAGAATTTGCGGTCATTTCACAACAATCTCTCATTTGTTAACATTAGTTAACTACATTAGATAACATGAACTAACAAGAAAAAAAAAATCTAAATCATTTATTAATAATATTAATTTCAACATTTACTAATACATCATTAAAATCAAACATTGTGTCTGTTAATATTACTGAATGACCCTGAGCTAACCTTATTGTGAAGTGTCACTGAATTTACTCTATAATATTTACTATTACTAGATAGCAGATTTTCTAACAAAATGTAATGTGGCAAAAAGAGAGGCTTTGTTCTTTCTGTGAAAACAGCTAACTCATATTACCAATTAAAGCAGGAATTATGAATAATTTTAAGATCTGTTCAATATACGTCAAAAACTTTGATTCTCATTCTTGTACAGAAATAAAAGCTGATGAACCATGATCCGTTCTTTAAGTAAACTATTGTGATATGTGACACTGATATCCGCCTCTTCACTGTTTGCTTTTGAATTTGAACTTTTGAACAAATGCTATATAAACAAACAGATTCACTTAGAATGCCTCTGCTATTAAATGAAAAACATGCATTCAATGCTTAAACTACTTACCCCTAAAATCTACAAAAGCACAACCCAAACAACTGAAAACTCATACTCACTTTCTCCGTATCAAAGTTGGGCTGAGGTTCAATAACAAGCTGTGTGTTGAAACCATGTGTCCCCAAAAACATACAAAGCAAAAGTGCTAATGCCAGAGTCATGCTGAAAGTTCAAACACCTCTTATGCTGTTTGGAAAAGTGAGGAACGCAAAACTAATGACATATCAGAGAAGCGGTGGGAAACTGCTGGGTTTATATTTGCCAACAACAAGGGAATGTTTGTGGAGGGCAGGAGCCCGGCCCCTAACACACAATGCATGTGTACCGTCAGTTAACTGCAGACCAGCAGTACAGACTTTTAAAACAGCAATGCATTTTTGTATGTTAGAGAATTTGACATGAAATTACTGAAGAATTATATAATACACAGAGATTCAAGGTGATTACAAAACACATTTGTCAGACATTCCACCAGTGCATAATTACCAGAGGTGTAAAGAGTACCTAAAAAACATACTTGAGTAAAAGTACAGATACCTTACAGTGAAAATTACTCCACTACACGTTACAAGTCACCAATTCCAAAACAACTTGAGTAGAAGTCTTAGAGTATCTGATTTTAACAGTACTTAAGTATTTTACTTATACTAAATATAGGCTCAAAGATGCACTAGTCAAAGAGACATTACAAACAAAAACAGACAGTTAAAGACATTGCACATGTGACACTTTCCACATTATGCTTTTTAACAACTCTGAACAACTCTGCTTTAAATGTTCCTCTACAAACTGTGAGTGTAAGATGACCCTGGACTTTGACTTAAACTGGCCCAACACAAATGTTACGACAGCAGTCTCTACAAAAATCACCATTACTCCAGTGTACACTTATGCCTGAAAATTTAAATGAAATAGAGATGATATAATGACTGAATACTTCTGAAGAGACCTCATAATAAGTCTCTGATGGGCCACTTTCTCAGGCAGTGCATACTAACTTTATGCACATGCTTCAAAAGATAACACACACTGATCACTTCAAACAATAGCTGGAAGCTTCTAGTAATGAGACCACATAAACTATGATGGTTCATTACTGAAAAACATCACAGTACACGTAATGAGGTCTGGCTATAGCATGGAGTAGTCCTATAACTGCCTAAAAATCCCTAAACAAAATCCTTTTTTTTTTTTTAAGCAAATACCGTTATAATACCGTATATTATATATATATTTAATCATTCATCATTCTATGCTTTTCTAGTACAGCTACTGTCAGGATCCTGCCCTGACAGCCTTGTCTGTCTTGTCTTTGTTCAATGTTTCTTTGTTTATCTTGTGCCTGAACACATGGTTGTGTCTTTGTTTTTGTTGGCCATGTGCTCCTACGTTTGTGCTACTACTAGTATTTTACATAAATGGACAGCACTGTGCATTTTTGTATGGTTATGCCCAAGGTAAAAAAGGGCCCCTGAAATTAGAGGGGGAAAATATTGTCCCTCACTTAAAAAGATAATTTGACGACAATATATGCAATGTTATTAATTTTTTTTTACCATTTGTTTTCTGCAAACTAGCATGCCATTACTGCCTTTTACATACTGCAGTTGTTTTGTAGCTCAATAGACCCACATTTTCCTCTTAATTTTACCATTTGCAGATTACTTCTGCCATAGTACGCCATTATTCATTTCCATTTCCATTGAGAATTTGAAATAAAAAAAAAGCAACTGGTTATTTATATTATTTATAACCATTATCTAGTAACAGATGGCACCAATTTTAATAAAATGAATTTATTAGGAAAAATAATAGTCACTTGACAAATATTTAGAATGTTTGGATTGTTCATTTTATCTGTATTCATCAGCAAAAATAATTTAATAAAAAACCTTATTTGGCACATCACTTCATTTGGCACATACTTTATCATCCTTGTCATTATTACAGAACAATGCATTATACTTTACTGACTCAATTCCACAATTCAATCAAAACAACATACGACTTCACTTTTGAGACTTCAGTTTAATTTTGCTCACTTTCTGAATGAAGTCAACAATAGTGTTCTTCACTAACCATGTATGTTAAATAAATTTGTATTATCATATTTGTTTCAACTACTTTGTTAAACACAAACAAAAAGTGAGCAGGTTATGGCAGGTGAGGTCAGAAAATAAGTATGCAGTCACCAATGCAGTTCATTAAACAGCTTAGTTTACATTTATAACAGTATACCATCAGAATATAAAGACAAGATTCATTTTAAATTCAACATTTCCTATAATATTCTTTTTGCGATTGACTGAGCTTCTAATTAAAATGTAACCCAAGCTACAGTCTTGATGCAGAAGAAAATTGCTGAGAAATGTGTCAAATGAAGTTGTTCATGCACATTATATTCAGACCTTTTTCCAAAAACATCCTTTATATGACCTGCAAACAAGTTAAAATGATTTTTTTTTTTTACATCATCTCTCATTTTTAGTATCAACTATAACAGTATTAAAACAGTCATATTAAACATTCTTGAAGACTGCTTGAAAATATATCACATCAGCCGCTATTTATGCTAATTCAATGACAAATCACATTAAGAAAGTATCAAACACACATAATTGATATGTAAACTTTTACATTATTTTAAAACATAATGAGATGCTTCTAACATGTCATTGCAACTAGTTTGTTTTTTCAAAATGTTGGTGTTGGCAACTTGGCACTAAGGAGAAAACTTGTCTAGTGCTGATGAGTCCCCTTAAAACGGGCTTGAATCTCCTCCAGAGTTTTGCCTTTGGTCTCAGGGACAAAAATAGCAGTGAAGATGACACTGAGAGCACACAGTCCTGAGAACATCCAGAATGTCCCTGCGCTGGTTATGGCATCCTAAAAATAAACATTATTGATCCTTTATTAGACCCGTTTGTTAAACCTAGAATGTTTCTGTGGAAAATACATGACCTTCAGCTCACCATGAGGTTCTGGAAGGTCTTGGTGACAATGAAGGCACAGGTCCAGTTGGTAAGCACACACAGAGCACTGCCCAATCCCCTCACTCGCGTGGGAAAGATCTCAGACATCACCAGCCAAGGAGTAGGACCCCAACCAAGAGCAAAACCTGATTAACACATATTTATGATATTCAGACTAACTGCAGTCCATTCAAATATTTCAATTATAACAAATCTCGGATTTGATTGATTTTTTGATCGATATGACAATGTTAATATATTTAGTCTTGGTGGAATAGATCTGCTGAACATGCTGCTGCTGTTGCTGCAGAGCAAGTATTGACTTGCTACTGCCAATAAATGCATAGACAAGCTGTTGTGAGCAATGTAAGATATGCTGCAGCTGCTGCATGAATAGGCATATATAAATCTGGTAGCACATCTAGACAGGTGGAGCTGGGGGAGGTGGAGGGTTTCAGACCAATCAGCTTGTGCCAAGCAGCAAATGATGTGGCCAATCAGCCTGCGCCATCAAGAGTTTCATGACTGAACTAGACGTTTCAACAAAAATATGAACTGGACAAAATCTCAAGTGCAGCTACATAAAGGAAGCTAGACCGCTGTATATTTTGCTTTCTTTCTAAGTCACTTTGCATCTGTAAAATAATTGGAATTTGGATGGACATGAATTCTGATTACAAATCTATTTTATCAACGGTTTCAGATGAACTTGTTCCTAAACGGTGCGTACAAACAAAATGAATTGCAGCAGGCCACCTTACATGTCGATTAAACTCTTACTATCTATGTATGTGCTTCTAGGCTAGAATAAGCTGAACATTTTATCTTTATAGTCATGTATATTTCAAGTGAATTTAGCTGGCTAATCATACTATTGTCTTCTGTAGAACTGCTTATAACTCGTTTCATAATTGATGAATTTTACATTCACCCTTATTTTCCTGTTTATTTCTGTGAAGCTGCTTTTTTAACAATCTGTATTGTATAAAGTGCTATATGAATAAATGTGACTTGACCACACAGAGCAGCAAATCTTAGTACAGCTGCTAAATACTTGGTAAGTTTCAGTAAAATACATTTCTTCTAACCTGCAATAAAAAGGCCCATGCTTCCCACAGCCAGCCAGGCCAGGTCTGTAGGAGGCTGCTCTGCCAGAGAACCCTGGGCGTCTGTTAGTACACTCATCAGTGAGGAGTTATTATGCTTCACAGTCAACTTGAAATATACTCCAAACACTGCTTCACTAACACACATGGTGACACCTTGTGGGGAACACAAAATTAAGGACAATCCATTTTTTGTCTTTTTTTTTCTTCCAAAAACTGGTGCAAATATATTAATTTATTAATGATGTTTTTTACCAGACAAGATGAGGAGAGCTTTCCGCCCAGCCTTGTCCATGATAATAGCAGCAATAGCAGTGAAGACCACCTGAGTGGCTGCAACAATAACAGTGGCCACATCGCTGCTCTGTGGTGGAAAATAATGAACATCACAATGTGCATTTAGCATAAATAAAGCTCTTCATGAATAAACTTCAAAACAAAACAAAACAAAACGGTAACACTTTATTTCGATAGTCCACTTTAGACATTCTATTAACAGTAAGTAACTTTGCAACTACATGTCAACTAGCAGTTAGTATTAGTAGACTGTCTGCTTAATATCTTCTAACATTTTCTTTGTCAACTTATTCTACTAACCCTAAACCTACCCTAACAGTCTACTCTGAGAATTAGTTGACATGTAGTTGACATGTAGTTACAAAGTTACTTATAGTTAATAGAATGTCTAAAGTGGACTATCGAAATAAAGTGTAACCA
>NW_015642610.1:2425655-2430439 GCF_001515625.1 Sinocyclocheilus rhinocerous
AAGTAACTTTGTAACTACATGTCAACTAGCAGTTAGTCGAGTATTAGTAGACTGTCTGCTTAACACTTAAGACTATCTTCTAACACTTTCTTTGTCAACTTATTCTACTAACCCTAAACCTACCCTAACAGTCTACTCTGAGAGTTAGTAGACATGTAGTTGCAAATTAATGATAATTAGTTGACATGTAGTTGACATGTAGTTACAAAGTTACTTATAGTTAATAGAATGTCTAAAGTGGACTATCGAAATAAAGTGTAACCAACAAAACACTCACTTCAAAATGGGCCTGCTCGAAGATTGTCTCTGCATAAAACATGATGGCATTAATGCCAGTCATTTGCTGGAGGAGCATCATCATAATGCCTATGCCTAAAGGCTTAAAGACACCAGGGTCCTTCAAATCCGCCAGACTGAAGCTTTGCTCCTGTAATCAATTTAATGTCAACTTTAGTGACTTGCATTAAGTTGTACACATCATTTTATTTATTAAAATAAAAAAAGCTCCAGTAAAGTGAGGTAAACTTAAAGTCAACAAAATTAAACATTAATTCTGGTTGGTAACACCCACATTTAATCATTCAATCAGCTCCTGTTGAATAAAATTTAAGGGATAGTTGACCCAAAAATCTCAATTCTGTCATCGCTCACCCTCATGTTTTTCCAAGACTTTCGCTCCTCTTCGAAACACAAATTAAGATTTTTTTTTTAAACCTGAGAGATTTCCACTGAAAGTCCACGCAACCAAAAAAATTGAAGCTTCAAAAAGTTAATAAAGACAGTAAAATAAATCCATATGAATTGAGCGATTTAATCCAAGTCTTCTGAAGAGACTTGATCATTTTATATTATAAATAGATTTTTCCACATACGAACATTGATCTTCCACAAGAACCAATAAGGTTTGTTCGTCAAGCAAGAATGGCTGTGCTTCAGTTTACCATAATTGATGAGCTCTATGTATGTGCATTGTTCAATGTTTATATATAAATAAAAGCCTAAATTAAATGTTTGTGTCATATAAAGTGACCATGTCTCTTGGATTAAACAGCATGCAAGTTTTGGTGGAATAGACTTTCAATTCAGGGAAATAAATCATCATTAAAAATATATTCATTTGTGTTTCAAAAACGAATACAAAGTCATACAGGTTTGGAATGACGTGAGGCTAAGTAAATGACAGAATTTTCATTTTTGGGTGAACCGTTTCATCACCCAGTTCACTCAAAATATGTAATATTAGAAAAGGACAACAGGTTGCAAATCACAATTCACATTGACTTTATCCTTGAACTGCAGCTCAGCATAGAATATTCAATTTGAGAACTTTGAACTCTGAGATGTGAAATGAGAAATTTGTGACGTCTAACTTCATTTTTGTAGGCCTCTTCTATTCTAGCACACTCCCACTCTGCCGGGGCATCAGGACCCCTGAGGAAGCGGAGGGCCTCCTCTGCCTCTCTCTTTTTCCCTCGGCAGAGCAGGAATCGTGGCGTCTCCGGCATGAAGCACATACATACCAGCATTAGTGTGGGAGGGATAGAGGATGTGATTGCTAACCATTGCCAGTCCAGGAACAAACCTTGAAAAAAATAATTTTCCATTACTTAAAGCGATAGTTCGCCCCAAAATAACAATTCTGTCATCATTTACTCACCCTCATGTCATTGTATAAATCCTACTATAAATTAATGGAGGTACTTTTAAGGTATATACTACTACTGATCACACAGAATGGGTCAGGTTTTCATACTCTTCATGTAAACACAGCTCAGATACAGCCATGTACAATGCAGGCTCTGTGTATGTTTAAGAGGGACATTCCTGAGCTAACTTGACCTATCCATTAATGCAATACTGAAAGGCATAAGAGTCTTTCACAAGGATTCTCATCAGCACAAATTAGGATGGCATTCACACACATTTGAGCTGATTTCAAAGAACAAATAAAGTACTGAGTGCAGGGATGCATTGGAAAAGAGACATTATATTTGTAAGATCTCACTGTAATTATAGAAGGTTGAAATGTGTCCTCCGATTAAACATTAACAATCATCTCATACAGCTAACTGAGAGCAGAACAGCTCTATTACTCTCAAAGGCAGTCAAGCATCATAACTCGTATGTCATAATTCAATCACAAGTTTAAAATGAGGGCTAAATACCTGTTATATAGGCTCCCATAATGCCGGTCACAACCATTAGTTGCACACACGATCCCATAGTTCCCCTAACACGCTCATGAGCCGTTTCAGAGATGTAAAGCTGCAGAAATGGAGAGAGAGAGAAAAAAGAAGTCAAATAGATAACGTTCTACTGACTTAAATTTCCAAAATTTAGTTAAAAACATGGTTCACATAATTTAAATTATGTTAACTGTGGTCTGCAGTTCTTAATACAACAGCAACAACAGTAATAATAATGTGCAAAGTGCCCATCGACTTTGTTGAAGGATTATAAGCCATGAAACGAACCAAACCAACCAGCTATGAAGTGAATCACAATTTCAAAATTAGATTTTAAACAAAAAAAAAAAATTTGAAAATCGGACAAAAAGGTACAAGATTGTGTAGTTAACGACTTTAACGAGACAAAGAACTACAGTCCCATGAAGCACTGCGAATGACAATCAAATTAAAAGATGGAGAAAGATAAAACTATTCATTTAAAGGCATTGATTATATATAGAAACAGTATATTTTAATATTTTTATTTATATTTTAAGTTTAAGTTTTATACCTATATATACACAAATATTTAAGTCGTTTGAGAGCAGAGGGAGACATGATTACATCATTCTCTGTGCTTCATGCAAGTGGGCGGATGCTAAAGAGCCCATGATTCTCTGATTGTCAGAGATTTCTTTGCAGGATCATGGGTAATGTATTTTTTTTACCAGGAATTTTGCTGTTAAACATGAATATTTAAAAAAAATAATTGAAATCATTAAATAATGCAGACTGATGACTTAAAGCATATACCATTGATTAATTACCTCATTGCGCACAGTAAGTCTGTCTTTAAAGGTTTAGAATTTATTGTTAAAAATCAATTCCCCTATAGAGAAAATGAATGGGATTTTTACTTCCAGCAATACACTGGTAATACTTACAGGCACAACAAGAGAAGTCACTCCACTGGCTAGACCAGTGAACACTCTGCCCACATACAACATCCAGTGGCTCTCAGCAGCGATAATGACGGTAAACCCACAGATGAATGGTACTGCACAGAACATAAGGCTCAATTTTCGTCCAATCCTCTCGACAACCCATCCTCCAAGGAGACCCCCAAGAGCTGCACCTATGGTCACCACGGACTACCAGACAGAAAAACATCATTTTGTAACATTTGAACATTGACATCAGCATTTTTTTAAATCTTTTTTTTTGTTATACACTGACAACTACATTTGGATTTTGGTATTTAAACATCCTCCAACTCAGACACTATAAAGGCATTGTAAGTTCTGGGGAATTGAACATGAAAAAATAAAATAAAAATTATAATAAAAAAAATAAATAACAAAAAACAGGACAGGACTCAAAGCACATACCCCAAACCAGGAAGCTTCCTCTGTGCTGAGCTGCAGTCTTGGGTCTTGGATTTTGCGGAGTTGAGGTATGGCAGGAGAGCTGTAACCCAGGACAAAGCCAAAACTCAGGGGTCCCAGAACTGCTGCGAATGTAGCCATGTACAGCTTCCCATTCTTAACTTTACTGTCGAGCAAAAGTAGTTATAGACAAATTAGTTACGGACACGGTTACCATTCTTGCTGAGCAGGTTTTGTTTCCATGAGTGCGGGAACCCTGTATGTAAAGTCATTGAAACAGACTCCTAAAAAGTGACCATAAAGTCAGACTTACTCTAGATATGAGTCCTGCTCCGATCTGTCCTCGTCTGTCAGCTCATCGTTGACCAGCAGTGGTCTAGTCTCCTCATAATCATCCATCGTGTCTCCGCTCGCAAACTATAATCAAATAATCAAGCAGTTCGTAGATAATCGCCCCCGACAAACTGTGTTTTATGTCATACCATACATACAACTGACAAAACATACACAAGTTTAGCCAGGGATGTAACGTTATCAAAGGCTTTGTTTTTCAGCATCCCGAGAAACCCCCCCCCCCCGCTTTATTCACTAAACCGGTGTTGTCAGCTGACAATAATAATAAGTTACTGCTGACCACAGACGTCCGCACTTGATTTCAAAATAAAAGTCACTTACTGTTTCCTTTGATACAAATGCACACAAAATATTTATTGTCTAAACTTTTTGACATTTTATCTAACATTGTATTTTTTTTAATCATTTTAGAAATTTGTCACTTTGCACTAAATAGCATTTTAAAGATATAAAAAAACATTTCTTCATGCGGCCGTTTCTCTTCTTTTGCCATTCGACTGTTCCCATAGTTACTAAATGCTTTCAAAAGTGATTTTAGTGACAGGGACTGCACTGTTTGTCGATTTGTTTTGGTTGTGGGGAACAAACGTGAGGACTCTGGAAGATTTTTGTTTTCTTTAAGTGATTTTATATGCATTTACTTACACATCTACGGAAGTTCTAAGCGGCCATGCATTATTATTTTTATTCTTCTTGTTTTCTCGTTATAACGACTTAATTTTCTCGTGATCTCGACATAACGAGAGTTGTTTTGTCGTTATAACGACTTGATTTTGTCGTTGTCTTGACAAAGTTTTTTTACAATGATTGTTTGATCTACTGTTGTTATAGTAACGAACTCAACTTTGACACGCATCTGATGGACAGATAAACCATG
>NW_015642610.1:2430454-2473870 GCF_001515625.1 Sinocyclocheilus rhinocerous
TGACATCAAAGTACCTCGAGAGCGTTTCGAAAGCATAACCGTCTGTATGGTACTTTGATGTCATACACCGATCGGTCTGCACACGCAAACAAAGCCAAAACCTAGATATTTTAGGCAATATAGAAATCATGGCCAGGACGCGTCCTGGGAAAATGGCACGTATGGTCACCCTATACAACAATTCATTTATTCACAGATAACAGAAGTCAGATTATGAGCTTTAAATATTACAGTCTATGGATAGCCTTTGCTGTTTGTGTTTTGAAATGTATCCATTCATCAATACATTTATAAATCATTAAGTATGCAGTCAAAAGGTCATTAGTATAAAGACTATTGTTTTTTTTTTCTTTTTGCCCTTTTGATCTTTACATAATGCTCATTTTATCAATATTTATATGCATAGTTGAAATGCACAGTTTTCCCTGCAATAAAATGTGAATTAATTTAAATCATATACCACAATAATCCTCTGCTGTCATTCATCATTAATGACCACTTATCTGAGTGTTTTAACTGTCCTTACAGGGCCAGTGTTGTTTTGATTTAGGGAAGTTTCTAGAGGCTCTGGTGTCTTTCACAAAAGCTGCAGAACTCAAACCCTCCTTCCTGCCATATCACATGAGAAGGTCAGTGCAGAATGTAGCAGATGTTTAAGTGCCCTTCAAAGAGATTTGAAGTCTAAATGTGTCTGAACTAGTAGCTGAACTAACGTTATGTTAGCATGTGATAGCATGAAATACCACCAGGTGGCGCTACATGCTCTCTCTTTACCTAACAATCATCACCTACAATTGCTCACATTATTGAGTGCTATTCCTTTTTTTTTTTTTTCATTGTGTATGTGTGTGTGTGTGCAGAATTTAACAAAATGCAATATATTATTGATATAATTCTTAAGTTATTATTTAATAAAAGCTAACTCAAAATGTATTTGGACAATCAAGTCATTTAAAAATATGTGAATGTTTTTGTATTCTCAACAAAATATCAAAGTAGCATTTATTTTTAAGAAATATAGCTTAAAATATTGCTATATATCACGCAAACACACTTCTAATGGAAAACAAATTAAGAATTTAATTAAGTTTTTTTAAACAAAATTTGAAAACAATAGACATATTTTTCAAAATGAACAAAAAAGGTATTTGGACACCAAACAATTGATCTTACATCAATAACCAACTTGTTATTAATGTCCACCTCTGACAATTAATTTTAATTTTATTTAGCATGTCGTTTGAAAAGCTGAAAAAGGCTGAAAAGTCAGGTTGCATTAAAACTACGAAAAGGCCTAAAAAGGGTAAAAATTACCCTCAACAGTCTAAATGGGTTAAAAGTTATTGGCTAGAAAATTGTAGTTAGTCATTTAGTTTTTTTTTTTTTTTGCTGATGACACTTGGTTTGATATTTTGGATCTAATGCAATGCAGTTCAGTTAAGTGTGACGTAAGTGTTCAAAAGTGTCTAAACAGTAGCATGAGATCATAATTGTTTGCGTTTTTGTATATGTATTCATAGTTTGGCTTGTCTGACCGCTCTGGGCCGTTACTCTGACTGTCTTCGGTTGGTCAATAATTGGCTGGAGACGGACGGCCAGTCAGCAGACCTCTTCACTCTGAGAGCTCGCCTTCACCACCAGCTCAATCAGGTCAGACTATCATTCACAGCCTTCAGAAAAACGTTTCCCTTCAAGTGACTGTAATAAACAGGTAAGAGGGCTGCGTGTCTCCTCAGATGACTTTATGCTATCATGACTTGAGGTCAGCACTTGGGCTGAAACCGTGCTGTCCAGAGGCACAGGCACTGTTGAAGAGGCTGAAGGAGGCAGTGAAGGATTCCCATCAGGCAGCTGTTGATTGGAGAGAAGCTGTTGGCATTGAAGGGAGAGCTTTCAGATGCACTGGGGAAAATAAACACCGCTCTGGAGTATAACCCTAATAAAGCACAGTACTACCTCTTTAGGTGAGGCTCAGAAGAGCTGCATATTTACTGCCTGCTAAAAAATTGGCCATCTGTGACAGTGATATTATTCAATTTAAATTAGTGTTATGATACACACACTAAACTCAGGTTTTATATACATTTTCTGTTACAATGATTTTATTTTATTTTTATATATTTTTTTGCTTTTCTATTACCAGTCAAAAATTTAGACACACAAATGACGCATGATGCCATGGTACTAGCATGATACATGTCCACAAAACATGGTATTATTATGGTACCATGTCCAAAAAAATATTTTCCGGGCAGTGTATGCTGGTCCACCTCCTAGACCAGCACTAAATCAGCATAAACCAGCCTGAATCAGAATATAAATTCATAATATTAACTTTATTTGTATAAAACTAGCACAAAGTTTTATTATTTTAACCGCTGCAAGATTAATCTTTAATGAGCCGAAAAGAACGCATGTCACACCTCTGTTCATCAATTTGCACTGACTACCAGTAGCTGCTCGCATTAAATTCAAGGCATTAATGTTTGCCTACAAAACCACCACTGGCTCTGCACCCATTTACCTAAATTCATTACTTCAGAGTTATGTGCCCTCTAGAACCTTGCGTTCTGCAAGTGAACGGCGTATTATTATTGGTCTCGTACTGTATCGTGTACCTTGTCAGTGTCGTGCGCTTTGCTTGGCCATTTGTTGTGATAAACAGGAAAGTGTGTCCAGCTGAATTCAATTTGAGTTTTGTTAGACGAATATAAAAAGCTTAGTATACCTCGGCAGCGGTCGCGTGACGGCCTCCTCGTGTGAAGACCGAAGAGTGTAAAGACCATTGACTCTACCGTTCGACTCCACCGAGCAGGGACACCGGCAAGGCACATAAGTATCGCTTCTGAATCATTCTCTTTCCTACTACTTGTTCCCCTTCTGTTTTCAGTTTTTATAACCAATTCTTACTATGTGTTTCCAGATCCCTACTATCACTACCACTCGCAAACCATGCATCACACACTGTAGGCAGCGCAATCCTAACAACTTGCGCACTTTGCCTATGTCTACTAATACACTACTTTCTTTTTCTATTGGTCTCTGGAATTGCCAGTCTGCTGTAAACAAAGCAGATTTTATTACTTCTATTACAAGTCATTCAAGACTAAACCTCATGGCCCTGACAGAGACGTGGATCAAACCAGAGGACAATGCTACACCTGCAGCACTCTCAAATAATTTCTCTTTTTCCCACTCCCCCCGTCTGACTGGAAGAGGTGGAGGTACTGGTCTGCTTATCTCTAATGATTGGAAATTTAATCCTTTACCATCTCTGAGTATCAACAGCTCCTTTGAATCACATTCAGCCACTATTACCCACCCTCTTAAAATCCATTTTATAGTTGTTTATCGACCCCCAGGACCACTAGGTAACTTCGTGGAAGAATTAGATGTGCTGCTCTCAAACTTTCCTGAGGATGGTACTCCCCTAGTTATGCTTGGAGACTTCAACATCCACCTAGATAAACCTCAGGCTGCAGACTTCCACACTCTGCTTGCTTCTTTTGATCTCAAGCGAGTATTAACTACGGCTACTCACAAATCAGGCAACCAACTGGACCTTATTTACACACGACACTGCTCCACTGATCATGTGCTCGTTACTCCACTGCACACCTCGGATCACTTCCTCCTCACTCTTAACCTCAACATGGTTCCTGACACAACACATACCCCTACACATGTCACTTTTCGACGTAACCTACGCTCTCTCTCACCCTCCCGGCTATCTGCTATGGTTTCATCTTTGCTTCCTTCCCCTGAACAGTTATCATCTCTTGATGTTAACCGTGCTACTGATACTTTCTGCTCCACTCTTACGTCTTGTTTAGACACTGTCTGCCCCTTGTCTTCCAGGCCAGCTCGTACCACCTCTTCTGCCCCTTGGCTATCTGATGTTCTCCGTGAGTATCGTTCTAAGCTCAGAGCTGCAGAAAGAGTATGGCGCAAATCACAAAATCCTACTGACCTTAATGTATATCGATCACTTCTCTCTTCATTCTCTGCTAATGCCTCCACTGCTAAAAGGACATACTATCACAACAAAATTAACAATTCGCCTAACTCTCGCATGCTCTTTAAAACATTTTCCTCCCTCCTTTGTCCTCCTCCTCCCCCTCCTTCATCAACTCTAACAGCTGACGACTTTGCCACATTCTTCATTAATAAAATTACAAACCTCAGTGCACAATTTGCCACACCACAAACTGTCAAACACATCTTACCAGCAAACATACACTCGTTTTCATCCTTCTCTCCACTCTCTGAGGCAGAAGTCTCTAAACTCATCCTTTCCAATCATCCTACTACTTGTCCGCTTGATCCTATTCCATCTCATCTCCTTCAAGCCATTTCTCCTGCCGTTGTACCTGCACTCACTCACATCGTTAACACATCCCTTCACACTGGTGTTTTTCCCTCAACATTTAAACAGGCTCGTATAACCCCACTTCTTAAGAAACCCACTCTTAACCCAACTCTTTTAGAGAACTACAGACCGGTTTCCCTTCTACCTTTCATTGCAAAAACACTTGAACGAGTTGTGTTCAACCAAGTCTCAGCCTTTCTCACACAGAACAACCTCCTGGACAGCAACCAATCTGGCTTCAGAAGTGGACATTCGACCGAGACTGCCTTGCTTTCAGTTGTTGAAGCCCTAAGACTGGCAAGAGCGGCTTCCAAATCTTCTATACTTATTTTGCTGGATCTGTCTGCTGCTTTTGATATGGTGAACCACCAGATTCTCCTGTCAACCCTATTGGAAAATGGCATCTCAGGAACCGCACGCCAGTGGTTTGAGTCTTACCTCTCAGATAGGTCCTTCAAGGTATCTTGGAGAGGTGAGGTGTCCAAGTCGCAACATCTAGCTACTGGGGTGCCTCAGGGCTCAGTACTTGGACCACTTCTCTTCTCTGTCTACATGGCATCACTAGGTTCTGTCATTCAGAAACATGGCTTTTCATATCACTGCTATGCTGATGACACTCAACTCTACCTCTCATTCCATCCTGATGATCCGACGATAGCTGCTCGCATCTCAGCATGTCTAACAGACATTTCTTGTTGGATGACGGACCATCACCTTCAACTCAACCTGGCTAAGACAGAACTGCTTGTGGTTTCAACAAACCCATCACTTTATCAAAATTTCACCATCCAGTTAGGCTCATCAACCATAACTCCTTCAAAAACAGCTAGAAACCTTGGAGTTGTGATTGATGATAAGCTGAATTTCTCAGACCACATTGCTAAAACTGCCCGGTCCTGCAGATTTGCTTTATACAACATTAGGAAGATCAGGCCCTTTGTTTCAGAACATGCAACACAACTCCTTGTTCAAGCTCTTGTTCTGTCCAGGCTGGACTATTGCAATGCTCTCTTGGCTGGTCTTCCAGCCAGTTCTATCAAACATTTACAATTAATCCAGAACGGCAGCTAGATAAATTTTTAATGAGCCAAAAAGAATGCACGTCACACCTCTGTTTATCAATTTTCACTGGCTACCAGTAGCTGCTCGCACAAAATTCAAGGCATTGATGTTTGCCTACAAAACCACCACTGGCTCTGCTCCCATTTACCTAAATTCATTACTTCAGAGTTATGTGCCCTCTAGAAGCTTGCGTTCTGCAAGTGAACAGCGTATTTATTGTGCCATCTAAAAGAGGCACTAAATCACTTTCACAGACTTTTTCATTAACTGTTCCCTTCTGGTGGAATGACCTGCCCAAATCAATCCGAGCAGCTGAGTCCTTAACCATCTTCAAGAAACGACTAAAACACATCTGTTCCACCTTTATTTGACCCTAACTCTAGCACTTTCTATTCTATTTTAATTCTACTTTATCTATATTTATCTTCTTTTTTGTAATTAAAAAAAAAAACTTTTATTTTTAGTGAAAAAAAAAAATTTTTTCACTAAAAATATTTTTTTCTATATATATACCTTGCTATGTGTACTGCGTTAGGCTAACCGAGACTTGTCATTTGCGCTTATATATTGTTGCTCTTTTGTTAGTTTTGACTGCTTTTATTGTCCTCATTTGTAAGTCGCTTTGGATAAAAGCGTCTGCTAAATGACTAAATGTAAATGTAAAGTGCATTACAGGCAATAACAAAAAGTGCATTATTATCAATTACATTGATAATAATTAATAAATGGATAAAAGGGATACAAGAAAATTATGTTAAAATATACTTTTTGGATGGAAATCAGACCAACAATACATGATGAACCGATCTTTTCAGCAGTGATATGCAATAGGACTGTCTTGTTTGTATATGTGTTGTAAATGCTTTAATAAAACGTTGATTAAAATCAATCAATCAATCAATAAAATAAAAGGATGAACTAGAAAGTAGACGTAAATGGTATTAATGGGATAGTTCACCCAAAAATGAAAATTCTGTCATCATTCGCTCACCCACCACTTGTTCCAAAGCTGTATGACTTTAATTTGCTGAACACAAAAGAAGATATTTTGAAGAATGTTGGGTAACCTTCCATATTATTTTTCAGCATTCTTCAAAATATCTTCTTTTGTGTTCAGCAGCTGAAAGAAATTCATACAGGTTTTGAACAACTTGAGGGTGAGTAAATGATGACAGTTTTAATTTTTGGGTGAACTGTCCCTTTAAAATACACATATTTTCTGCCTGCTCATAGTGGGATTCTGTATCGGCGCCTGAAAGACTTCACTGCTGCTATTGAGGACTTGGTTCTTTCTGTTGAGTTCTGTGGAGCTGGAGAAGATCCTCCTCAGGGAGACATGCAGGACAACTCAGAGGATTTAGAGGAAGACGCTCAGACCAAACTGGTGCTCACATACAATGATTTTGCCATTCAGTGCTTCTCCTGGGGTCTGTTCAGCGAAGCCATCATACTGCTGAACAAGGCCATAGAGAAACAGAGAAATGCAAGTGAGCTGTTCATCAACAGAGGAGGTGTGGACTGAGAAATAAAGAGGTTAATGGGTGTTGGGCTGAGAGTGGCGTAAAGATGGTGCTATTTCTCAGGAAAATAATCAGAGAGGAGTTAGAAATTCTCGAATGGCTTGGTTGTTTCACATTACTCAAAGTAATTGGGCAGAATTTGTATTATACAGAGAAAATCTGTGTCTTTTTCCCCAGATTGTTTTTTTAAGCAGTGTGAGTGGACTTTTGCGCTAGCTGACTATCAGCAAGCAGAGGAGATGGACCCTGACAAGCACGGCTATCTGGCTACGACTTGCTATTATTCACAATACGCTGGGTCTGCATAGCTATGAAGACAAGTAGGTTTAAACTATGTGGTTAAATATGAAATTCTAAACATATTTCTTTATCTTGTGCCTCTTGATATTATTTTTGAAATGTGTTTGTTCCAGGAAATACCAGGAAGCAGCAGACAAGTTTTCTGTTGCAATAAGGTACAACCCTGGTGTAGTTCAGTATTATGAGAATCGAACCAAAGCTTATAGCAAAGTGGC
The DNA here is from genome assembly GCF_001515625.1 of Sinocyclocheilus rhinocerous. NCBI lineage: Eukaryota > Metazoa > Chordata > Actinopteri > Cypriniformes > Cyprinidae > Sinocyclocheilus > Sinocyclocheilus rhinocerous. The sequence continues at coordinate 2,437,921 of NW_015642610.1, forward strand.
CATAATGGAGGAGTCCTTATCTTAGAGCCAACCAATGATCAGGCAAGTCTACGATAAGTGTTCCTAATCAAATATGGATAAAATATCTAACATTAAGGTTTTAAAACTTTTTGATGATGCCAAAACCCCCAAATATGATAATCCCCTTGCGAGGAACCCCCTTCCGAAAATATAAAAGTGGCTATAAATTGTCATGTACAGACCCATTTATACAGTGTGAGAAAAATATTATATCACAAAAAATGACTTGAAGAAGAGAAAGTGTATAAAACCTTATTTAGTTGTTTTAGATGGAAAAAGGCCATCTTTAAATGTAGTTTATTATTCCTAAATCTCATTTTAGGTGGTGCCTTTGCTGTTGAGTCTGCTCCCAGGATGCTCCTTGACTGATATTATGTCCTGCGCTACTGCACAGTCAGTCAAAACCCAGCTGATGGCAAAGATTCAGGCTTTCAAACTAGCAGTCTCCAAGGTGTCAAGGTTTGTGAGCATGCTGATGAATATACTCATACTGAACTCGCTGTGGTTTAGTTCGATTATAGAGATGCCTGGGTTCTCTCATCCTCAGAACATTTTATGCTAGATTGTGTGGATGACGGTTTATTGCTAGGAATCAACTTTTAGTTTTAAGAGCACCATTTCTTCTGCTAGAATTGGCAGGATGGCCCTTGCCAAGGAGGAGAGTCAGTCACAAACATCCTCACAGAAGTTACAGGCCGAAGATGGTTCAGAGCAGTTGATGAAGCCATGCGTCACTTCAGGAGAGGTGCAATGCAAGCTAGTCAAGAGAAAACAACAGGTAGACATGTGGCAGATCTACACATAAAATTGCTTGTTACTGGTGTTGTAAATGCTGACCAATACATTGATAGAGAGCCACATTATCACCCACACTACAGACATTATCAATGAAATGTTTGGAATCAGTAACATAAGGTAGTGTTTAGTTGTTTAAAATTGATAATGCAAATTATTACTGTTTTAAATGGCTGTTTTATAATTTAATCTTTACCTGTGAAGGCAAAGCACAGTTTTTCTTCTTATAGAAAAACTATTAACTATTAACTCTTAGCACAGTTTAAAATGTCTGTACTTCTTAAAAGTGTGGAATTATTCACTACTGAAGTTCAAATTTGGTTTAAAAATGGCCAAAAATTATTTTTCATATAAACGTATATTATTTATATTACATTCAAAACCATACATTTTATATTGATTGCTAACATTAAAAAACCCTTTTAAAAAATATATATTTTGAAACAAATTTTTCAAAATACAACTTTCACTCCACTGTAAAATGTGTGGAATAAATAACAAATGATTTGCTCCAGTTATATTTCTTTCATTTTTTATGATATCTTTCCCAGTTAAATGTGTGTGTTTTCTCGGAAAGGCTAAATCTTTTAACTTGTGACATTAATCACTTCTGTTTATGGTGTCAGTTGAATCAAGCTGTGAAAAGAGCCCTGCAGCAGAGACAGCCCCTGCACTATGACGGGCCCCGTCTGGCCCCTGTCCACCCCGTACGTGAAGAGCCTGGCTCTCAGGAACGGCCATATGTGTGGAGGAAATTTGGGGGCTTTGGGCTCAATTGTTGAAGGCTCATTGGAATGAATCAGTCTCAGTGGGTTTTATACTTAAAGGGACATTTCACTCAAACATGAAAATCATTTAGTCACTTTCTTTTGTGGAAAAACAAAATATTTCGAAGAACGCTGGAGTCCGAATTTTTATTTTATTTTATTTTTTTAAATGTATGCTTTTGTGTTCCACAAAAAAGAGAAACGCATACAGTTTTGGAACGACATGAATATATGAATTATGTATGATATTTCCTTGAAGGTTCGAGATGGTTTTGGCATTATATTTGATTGAGTCAATTCCTTGCTATAATGCAGTGGGAGTTGTTTTGTTCGTAGCAGCTGTTGCTGCTCAGAGGTCCTCAGCAGCTGGGGAAACAGCTGAGAAAGTGAGCGAGAAAAGAGAACAGTATAAAAACACCACTGGCAGCTGATCCCAGACTTTTATCACAGACGTTTACACTCCCTTGCTAATAGTGAAGCACATGTTTTCAGCCCCTAGAGGAGACAGCCTGAGATTTTTTGGCATTGAAACAATGGAACAATCAGACGTCATTTTCTCACATTTATTGTCCTTGTGCAAAAACAAAACACATGAAATAAAGACTTTAATTTTTGTAACTGACCATTTAGTCCAGTTATTATCATCACATTAGACCTTAATACGGTGGCCGTGAAGTGCAAAGCAAATCACAATTCTGAAAACAAAATAACAAATTACAAACACAAATGCAAGTCTAAAAAACAAAATAACAATTCAGAAAGCACAACAACAATTCAGAAAACATTATAACAAGTCAGAAAACACAATGACAAATTCGAAAACAAAATAACAAGTCAGAAAACACAAGGACAAATCAGACAAACCGGAAGAAGTAGGTATAGTTTGAGACAGCGCCATTGGTTTGGGATTACTCACCGCTGACTGGACGAGACATCTGTCAATCAACGTATACAGGGAAGAACCAGCCGAAGAACAGCAGAGTCATGGTAGAAAGTTCGGAGATGGTATTAAAGTAGCTCAGCTTAAATGTATTGTATGAATTGCCCTTACTATGGAATAAAAAATACGGAGTGTGGCTGTAAACTATCAGCTCCAGTGGTGCAGATGGCTAAGCGCTTGTCGTTGGCTTATTGACGTGATCAAACCGGGTTCGATCCCACCTTTTGCCAAACTTTTTTTTTCTCCCTTTGGCCACCGTACCTTAATCATTTTAGATGCCTTTTTAGATTTTAAAACGGATGAAAATGAGGCTGTAAGACATAGACTTGCAGTCATTACAATGGCACGCAGTGTATAAAGGTCCTAGATCATGGAATTTTCGTCAACTCACAACTTTTAAAACTGTTTAATGGAGATTTTGGCTTCTGACAGCTTTTTAGGAAAGACATTTCATTAGCTGAAAAACCAGTATGCAGGCTCTGACTCTGGCTCTAAGACTAGCGTTGACTAGTAGTTTTTTTTTTACTGAAGAAGATTAGGAGCCATAGTCCAAAGCTTTCTGAATTCAAGTCTACATAGGATTATTACGCACTGCTTTGTTTATTTGTCATCATTTGTATGCATAAAGCAGATGAGCTCATGTTCGACACAAGGCCTCATTGCTCTAGAGGACCTCGTCTGCTGTGTAAACAACTCATTTTCATGATGTTAGTTTTATGAAAACTTTGTGCTTCAGTACTGTATGTTTCATTCTTTCTCTAATCAATGAAACATTTGAACCTATCAATTATGCGTGATTACATGTTGTGATGTCTTGATGACTAAGATGTGTTTGCATGCTTGCGTATGTGTTTTGTTACTTTATTGGGTTTGCTGGAAATAAACAATCTGAACATCAGGCGGAGTGCTTCTGGATGAGCACATTGAAAATAAGTGAAATGGCTGTATCATTTATTTAAAGTGCATTATGTTTCAATTAATCAAATCATGGTTTTGTTCAGTTCAGTTTTTTTGTGTGCATATTTTAAAAAAGTAATCACAATAAAAAATAAGGTCTTTTGAAGAGAATATTCCCAACTTTATTAGTACATAAACTAAATTAAACATTGACTTACAAAATGGTTTCCCCCCCCTCAGTTTTATCTTAAGCAAATTCTTCATATTATAGCTAATTTAGCTATAATAAGTGTAGTATAGCCTTTATAATAAATAATCGTTTTTACTTTGTATGAATGTTTTGTTTTTGTGAAAAGAAATGGTTTTGACATTAAATTAACATTAATTTAATTTAACATTAAATCAGAATGTAAGGATTGAATATAAATTTGAGAAAAACTAATACTTTGGCTGAAACAATTTAGAGAAGATTTGGTCAAGAGTATAATTTTTTCAGTGCATATATTCATATTTTTTTATTTTTAGGCTCATTCAGGAATTAACATATAATTAACACCAGCCTTTCTTTCACTTTTTCTACTATATGTCCATAGTGGCAAGTACAGGAAGGTTATAGTTTTTAAGAAGTGCACTAAATTTGACATTTGACACCAATTCAATTCAATTAAGTTCAATTCAAGTTTATGTGTATAGCGCTTTTCACGATACAAATCAGCTTTACAGAAAATTAAGTTTCTACAATATATTTAGTAGTACATTTAGCTTGTCAGTGGTGACTATGTCAAATTGATGTGCATATGGCAGAAATATACGATAAAATTCAGTTAATGACGTAATCAAACAGACGATGATCAGTATTAACAGCAATGATTATATGTTGCAATCAAACTTGTAGCAAAATTCTCTTCTCAGGTGTTCGGTCATCTCAGGTCTTTGTAATGGCTGGATCCAGACTGAAGCTTGTGTAATTCCTAGTTACCACGGGATGTCAATCCTGTGGCAGAAACAGAGAAACACATAGAGACATAATTAGCATAGCTGTTCTCTTCTCAGGTGTTCGGTCATCTCAGGTCTTTGTAATGGCTGGATCCAGACTGAAGCTTGTGTAATTCCTAGTTACCACGGGATGTCAATCCTGTGGCAGAAACAGAGAAACACATAGAGACATAATTAGCATAGCTGTTGTTCCAACCAAGCAAAAATGATTTGTTCAACCCAAGCTAAGGAATAATAATGTGCATTTGATCAGATATAACTGCAGTACAAGATTATGAGATGCATTATTTGAATGCTTGGCCAAAGAGATGTGTCTTTAATCTAGATTTAAATAAACCGGGTGTGTGTTCACGGTGTGTGTGTGTTCACTGCTGTGTGTGTGAACTTTGGATGGGTTCACCATACTTGGCCACATGTCACTTCACTTCATATTTTCTTGACCTGCTAAAGACTCTAGCCGCTGCATTTTGGACTACCTGTAGCTTGTTACTACCTAGCAGTGCAGTACAATAGTCCAGTCTAAAGGTCATGAATGCATGAACTAGCTTTTCTGCATCTGAAACAGGTAACATGTTTCGTAGCTTGGCAATGTTTCTAAGATGGAAGAATGCTGTTTTTGTAACATGGGAAATATGATTTTCAAAAGACAAGTTGCAATCTAATATAACACCCAGATTTTTGACTGTAGAGGAAGTAACAGTAACTCTGTCTAGTTGCAAATTGTAATCCAAGAGATTCTGTGTACTGTTTTTTGGTCCAATAAGTAATATCTCGGTCTTATCCGAGTTTAATAGGAGAAAATTATTGGTCATCCAATCTTTTACATTTTTAACACACTCTGTTAGCTTAGATAATTTAGAAGTTTCATCTGGTCTTGTTGAGATATATAGTTGAGTATCATCAGCACAACAGTGGAAACTAATCCCGTATTTTCTAATAATATTACCAAGGGGCAACATGTATAATGAAAATAGCAGAGGACCTAGGACAGATCCTTGTGGCACTCCATATTTTACTGGTGATAACTGAGATGACTCCCCATTTAAATGAACAAAATGGTAGCGATCGGACAGGTAGGATCTAAACCATCTTAAAGCCTGCCCTTGAATACCTGTATAGTTTTGTAATCGATCTATGAGTATGTCATGATCTATAGTGTCGAACGCAGCACTAAGATCAAGTAAAACTAGCAATGAGATACAGCCTTGGTCTGACGCAAGAAGCAAGTCATTTGTAATTTTAACAAGTGCAGTTTCTGTGCTATGGTGGGGCCTGAAACCTGACTGAAATTCTTCATAGAGATAATTTTTTTGCAGGAAGGAGCGCAATTGAGCAGACACAACTTTTTCTAAAATTTTAGACATAAAAGGAAGATTTGATATAGTTATTATCAGTAATACGCAGCATGCACGATGCAAGGAAATGGTCAGTAACATCATCACTTTGAGGTATGATATCTATATCAGTAAGATCAATTCCATGCGATATAATTAAATCTAGCGTATGATTAAAACGACGAGTGGGCCCGGTGACGTTTTGCTTGACTCCAAAAGAGTTTATTAGGTCAGTAAACGCAAGTCCTAATGCATCATTTGTATTATCAACGTGAATGTTAAAATCTCTGACAATTAGTGCTTTTTTAACATTTACCAATAGGTCTGAGAGGAAATCTGCAAATTCTATTAGGAAATCTGTATATGGCCCTATAATGACACCAAAGAACACGTCTGAGGTAGAAGGAAGATAGTTGATCTTCTTGTTTTAAATACATTACCTCAAAAGCAAAAAAGAGGCTGAGAAGTGGAAGAGGGTCGTGGCAGACAGGATTTCATGCTGCTAACCAGCAGTCTAGATACATTTGCTTTCGACACACACATGTGAACCTCATGGTGGTGGGGCTTGGTGGAGTTTCCTCAGACAGTGTGTGAGTAAGGGGGCCGAGACCACGAACAAAGTGGTTTTAAACAGACAGTGGTCATAAAGAAGCCCAAAAGTGCTTCACACTGGTGTAATAAAAGTGTAAGGTTACTCTTTTTGGCAGATTAGGACAGACAGCCAGGAGAGTCACGAGTTGCCAGCTTCTCCCCCAGACATAAACACCTTTCTCTGGGCACAGGAGCTGGTGGCCTGGCCTCTAGTCAAAGAAGTCTTTGCAGACCAAAATTTCATTCACGTTTGCCGAGAGAGTCTGTTTTGTCTAAAACATGTGTGTTTGTAATTTTTGGAGAGTGTTAGGAGCGTGCAGATGGACTGACTTAAATGGACTGAAGTCTGAAATTCAATGAAATTTTAAGAAAGCCACAAGGTTTTTCTTTCTTCACCGTTGTAATATAACAGTTCATTTATTTTTGTTCAAAATAAATACTACAATAAATTATGAAAAAACTATTTTATTTAAAAATGAAAAATGACGATACATAAAATTAAACAGTGTAATAAATAAATATATTTACATAAAAACACATTCTAAAAACAATTTACTTAAAAATGTGACCTCCCTCAATCTGCTGCTTTCAAACCATTTGTTTGCTTCTTTATAGTTTTAGTTTAGAGTTTAGTTGTACCCAGATGATGTCTGACCTGTCTGGCACAAACAAATGAATATAAAGAATTAAATGGCCTCTTTTACAGTCTCTTAAATGGACATAGACAAGTGGTCCCTACTGAGGAACCTCTGAAAGACAGTTTATTCATTTTGGATAGATAATGCGTCTGCTGTTTTTTTGTGACTCAAACTTTCCAGCTGGATTTGATGAGTCAAATCCAGTCTTGGTCTTGCTCTTTTCTTTTCAGATGAACTCTTCTTGTCATGGAGATCTTTCGCTGTCACAATCCTTATCTTGCCATGAGTCATTAAACGCATTTTTCAGTACCTGTTTTCAGTGATGTTGATGTCAATCGGGCATCATGCAATCCCTACAAATAAGTTGTCCAAGGCATACTTGGCCTGCTGGGAGGTCGTAAAACTGTCCTCACATTCAGGGTGCTGCTAACAGACACAGTTTCTTGCATTACATGGTGCGTGGCCGGGATTTGTGTAATGGCAGGCCAGGACCACAGGTCCGCATCCAGGGTTTTTGAGGAGTAGTCCAGATAGTCCGTGCTTTTTTCTTCATCTGAGGTTGTGAAGTCTGCCGTTGAAAAAAGGAGTGTGATTAACATGATGGACAATCTCTGGAAAATTAAAGGCATAATTCACCCCAAACTGACAATTCTGTCATCGGCTAATCACACTCATGTTGTTCCAAACCTGTATGACTTTCTTTCTTCTGTGAAGAAAAAAAAAATACTGTTAGCTTAGTGCAACAGTGAATGAGGACTGAGGCTTTTAAGCTTCTAATAGACTCAAAAGCAATATTCAAGTATCATAAAAATGGTCCATACGTCTCAAACACTATATTCCAAGTCTTCTGAAGATATACGAAAAAGTGTAAATAAAGTGAAGTAGGTAACATATTTTTGTATATATGCATTATATGTAGAATAATGTTTTTACAAAAATGCTGGAGAGAGTGACGTCAGATTACGACCGTTGCATTGTCCGTACAAATTTTGCGTATGCGAAGTCTAGTGTGACCACGACTTAACCCTAAACCATACCCCTTCAATAATATTCCAAATTAAAACTGGGGAAAACAATCAGAATGAGTTCTGGTGAATTGATAACTGCTACAAATGAATCATTGAAAACCAAGTCCAATTCCTGGCTAAATGATTCAGTCTTGTGAACTGAATCAACTGATTCACTGAAAAAGTCTGGCTCAAAAGAATGTTTATTTGCAAATTTGACATTGCCACTTCTTTTATGAGCTCTTGAGAACACGCCAAGGAGAACTAGGATGGATATGAAGAATTGAATAAGTAAGGGATAATGTACATCCAGCCGGTTGTTATCTCAGAATAAACCCCGACAGGGTGATCAGGACCCCAACGTGAAGCGGAGGCACCAACACAAGATGTTGTGTTTTCAGTCACAAGATGGCGCCAGACAGTCAACGATAGCGGAGTGACTCGTTAAGCATATACTGTAAGTAGTACCGGTCAAGATAACGCGTAGTACCTGGATGAGCGGTGTGTTATTTAATTTGGCGGTTGTTATCTGGGAATAACATACCGCTGGATGGCGCAATTGACCAATCAGAATCAAGTATTCCACAGAGCCGTGTAATAACGACTTTTATGATCTGTTTCTTGCATAATGCGACTCCAAAAGACTTGGAATATAGCAGGAGTTGCATGGACTACTTTATATGGTGGTTTAATGTAATTTTTCAAGCTTGGCAGATCCAGTCCTCATTTGCTTAAATCGCATGAAAAAGAGCAATCAACACCACACTAAAAATTTAACATTTTTTTTGTTCCACAGAAGAAAGCAAGCCATACAGGTTTGGAACATCATGACTGAGATTAACTGATGACAGAAATCTTATTTGTTGGGTGAACCATCCCTTTAAATGCTCACTATGGACTGTTTGCCATCTTAAAGTGGCTTTCAGGGTCACCTCTACAGCTTCGCTCAGATAAAAAGATGCATCATACACAGCAGCAGAGGGTGTAGCATTTGAGTTTGGCTGCATTGCGTCCCGTCCCGGCGTAGCGGTTCTTCTTGGGCAGCAGCAGAATGAAGGACACAGCCAGTGACACATGGTAGAAACTGTGGACATAAGCGTAGTCCCACTCCTGCAGGAGCAAATGAGCAAGTCATTACCGCAGTTACGCGAACATGCTTTTGTGTAATGTGTTCCTCCAGTTGCAGTAGCTGTTTAAGAGCTGCACATTCATATTTTTACCTCAAAATAGAAGCGAAGCATCAAAGCAAGAGCGCCGAAGCAGAACCCTGGCCCCACTTGTTGAGTGTAAACACTTTTGTCTGGATAAAGGCCTTTCTTTTCCTTCATTTTTTGTAACTGGAGCAAAGCAAAAACAATATTGTAAAACCTTGTGAAAGCATTTGTGGTAGATAATAAAATCTTGAGTTTCCATGTTGTCAATATGAGCAAAATACAGTTCCTCATCAAGTTTATTTGGAGCTCTGCTCTTAAAAAGCACTGTAAGAACGGCATCTGATGTCTCTCAAACTTACCCATTTGACTGTTAACATGAAGACAGCTGTTCCAATGGGGCCGGAGTAGATGCCGTAGCCTAAGCGGTCCTGGTAGATTCGCACAGCCGATGTCAACACCCCAAACATGGTGAGCGAAGAGCGCTTGGGTTCATCGAAATCTCCCAGCGCTGGATGAGAGCAAATGGACACATATTCTTTACATGACACAGCGGAATGCAAGATATAAACACTTGTCACACTGCTCATGAAAAAAAAAAAAAAAGTACTGTTTTAAATCACTTTGTTTGACTGTTTGACCCGTGTGGGAGTGCATATCTATGTCATACCTTCACAGAACATTATTGAGATTTGTAGGATACAGAGATGCTATTATTAGCTCACCTAGTAGCGTGACCCACATGGAGATAGCTGTGCCGTACACGCTGAAGTACTCCAGGATCTCATACTTCATGAAACAGAGAATGGACAAGCCTGGGCCATCACATGCATGGTAAATCTGAGCACAGATGGAGAAAACACATGACTGCTAAGTCACCTTGATAGAAAGGTTCCGGCTTAGAACATAAATGACCATTTAAAAGGCTCTAGGATAGATTAGATGAAACTTTCAGCGTTCTCGTCTGGTAAAATTTACGAAGAAGACCTTTTTTATGGCCATAGTCAGAGATGCCTCCAGTTATGCTATCAGTTGTGGTTCAGATTGAGCAAACTGAAGCAGCTTGAGTTTTGTGAACTTTTCTTGATTGGTTGTTTTGTAATGAATCAAGAATTCAAGGCCAGTTTACACAGAATATGTTTTCATGTTCTAATGCACTTCCTTTTATTTGTTTTCTCCATAAATGTAAATATCTGGATAGGGCTATATAAAATTAATTAAATCTAATATAAAATAATTTATTAAAATATATAAAATAAATAAATAGAATTTTACCTCATTTGCTTTAATTGAAATTTAAATATCATACCTATCGTGTCTATGTAGGTTTTATTTTATTTGCCTTTTTAAAAATTTAAATTTGCATTTAAAATTGCGTTTTTGACCATTGCGCTTTGTCTTGCTGCTTTTTCAACCCAAGACATTGTTCTTTATATACAAGGTATATATATTTCTGTATAGGGTTATATAAAATAAATAATATGTGACATAAAAACATATTAAAAATAATATAAATAAATAGAAGTTTACCTAAATTTTAATCAAAATTAAAATACCTATGTAAACTTTTTAGCATCTCACACATTAGTGCCACATTGTTAAGATGGTGTGTCAAGTTAAAAGAAGTTTAAAAGTGCATATCTAGACTCTGCTTCTTTGTTCTGCTTTTAAATGCAAGACCACGTTCTGTGTGAACGGCCCCTTAAAAACAAGTATATCATTACTAATGATAGATACACAAGCTAATAGAGATACACAAGTCCATAGTACTGTATATTTCTCCACACATCTTTCAAATAAATACAGAAAATGGTGTCTATAAAAGCACCTATTCTCTTACCGCTGTGAAGAACATTGTGAAGAAATAGACCATGGCCTCCATATGGAAACCCCTCTTGGCGGCAACACTGGCTGCAGGCAGGAACACCAAACTGCTGATGGTGGGCAGCAACATCTTGGCGATAAACGCTCCCATTCTGACTCAAATAAAAGGCCGTAGGATTTCTGGAAAAGTTGAAAGGGCTTAAGAGATTGTCTGGTTGTTTCAAACCGCCAGATCTTTTGGAGAAGCGACCAAGAGAGACTGAAGGGGCGACTCTCACACACTCCTCTAGAGGATCTTTAAAGTTTAAAGGACTCAGAGGGGTCCGTATGCGCACTGTCATCAGAACAGCAGCTGTCTGCGTGAGGACTGGGAGAGGCCTGCAATCACATGGCACGCTTCTGTCACACATGTTTGGGATTATAGAACAACAGCGGCGGGACAAAAGTGAAGCCATTTATGGTGAACTTCACAATCTATGGAGTCAATGCTGAGTCAAAGTGTTTCCACAGAAAAAAATTCCTAGCGTGCCGTTGGGCGCACAGAGAATTTTTTGAAATGGATTTTTCTTATACTGGTCAGTCTGGACGGCGATGTGTTGAGTCTCAGACATCGAGTTTCTCATGGGAGAATCGATCCTCAGCAGTGGCTGTAGAAACAACTGTCTTTATTGGGTTATTGACATTGGCCTCGCGAAAGCACCTGTATGCGTCATTGCAAATCTGTGTTTGACGTGAATGTGGTTTTGAGGGTAGAAAAATGTGAATGGTTAAGGTGAGGTGTAGGCTTAGGATGTTGTATTAGAGACCGGTGAGTCTTGTGTAGACCCATACCAGATGTACAGATAGACCAGGAGCCTATTAAATGAGTGAAGGGAACCCAAGAACAAATTCTCACTTTGTACTGGTCACATTTCATGTGGTCAAAATATGTCTTTTATATCTGTTAAATCTCTTATTTTATGCCGCTGAACATTTTAGCATCTGAAAAGTCCATATTTACATTCCAAAGTCGGCAATTTAGTCGGCAGAAACTTCTCCACGCATCAGATGATCTGCATCAGCATCTTTAATTCAGAGTAAATGGCAGAAAAGAAATAAAAACAGATTTCAATGACACGTTCAATGTAAATCAATAGGAAACAGATGTGACTTAGTGATCTTTCTCTAATTTAAACTAATGCGCTGAATTGAAATTTAGCGCATTAAATGACATCAAGATGAACTGTGAATGCTTGTGTTCTTGATTTAACCTACATAACGCAAAGGCATGTCCGTTGTCTTATTTCTGTATCCTCTGGCTTTTTTGATGTGGCTTTAACGACTTTCTAAATAAGACTTCACACAGTCCACAGCAGTGAGGAAAGTCCTTATTTTGTTATTTTGAACACGAGGGAGAGTCTTGCTATGGAGTTTGTGGCCGGTCAGTCACAGCTGTTCTTCTCTCAGCTGTTGCACCTGCGAGAGGAACACAAAGGGTGCAGTGTGCTGAGTGTTCCTCACGCCCAACATTTTCTAAGTGACTGTAACGTGATTCTCCAAGACACCAGAGAGATTGCAAACCTCAGATACTTAGAGACAAGTCCACTTTCTTGACCTGTCCTGGAATGGCTAAGGAATGAGGAGTCACATTTGGGGTCACGTGCTGAAAGTGCAACATCACTGCTTTCACTCGTCCATCTCACTGTGGCCACATTCTTGTGTAGCACAGCTACTGAATTTGGCCTTAGTCAAATTAGTTTATAGTCATAAAGTTTGTCAAATGCACTTTTTTTTTGGTGTGCAACCCATTTTTTAGGTTCCAGAATTCTAAATTGTAGGGCTTTCTGTGACATTCTGGCACAACTCATTAGCTGGATTGTTATATTGAAATCTTCTGCACTCTCATCTGAATCCCTAGATGAGAACCTCTGGCATGTGAATTTTTGAATGGAATATACACTGTTGACTTAAAAATCTGTATGTTATCTTTATCAGCTGACTGAAATGAGAGCCTGAGAAAACGATCATTATTCACTATCGGAAAAACAATAAAGCAAGCGTTTCTTTTACTGATGTCTCAACAGTTTCTTCCAGACGTTTACAGTTTTCTGCAGCATTATCCATATTAAACATAGGACCAAAACTAATAAATGTAATAAAAAATTTAAATTATTACTTTATTTATTATTTAATTATTGAAATTAAAATATCATGTCTATCATGCTTTTCCCCTGAAAATGAGAAAAAGCAAATACAGAATTTTTCTTTGCCTCTGTTCAACCCTGTTATACTGTGATATTTACCCCTCATTTAAAATAAAGGTTTGTGTATAAAGTGTATTTGACTTTTGGTTAACATTAACATTAATTGGTTAACATCCTAATGGACAACAACGGTTTCAGAGAAAGTTTCTTTGATGTTGATTAAAGATTATGATTATTACTATTATTTCTTTGGAATAACCATTGGTGAATAATTCAAAAACAGACCAGGAGCCGAGGAGCGTGCATTAAAAATATTCATGACCAAAATATTTTCCTTAATAGCATGAACCAACTGCTAGAAAGTAGTGATCAAAATGCAGGTCTGTTTATTTCCCCATATCTGCCTCGCTTACAATCAGTTTGCATAGCAGAGCTGATTCATTGTTCCAAAATAGACGCTGCAGAATTAGGCTCTAATAACATGCCTGTCGTGTGAGAAGAACATTTGTTTGGTCTATGAATGTAGTAAATGCATTCATGTGTGGTACATTAGACAGCTAGTTAGAGAGCAATAAATGTTTTTTGTCTATACATTTCCAACGTTTTTTTTTTTTTTTATCCACAAAATACACTTGATTTTCTCTGACCTACAAGGAGTGTTTTTCATTCCCTAGTTTAGACTGAAGGAACATTTCTATTTTCTTGTCTGTTTATAACAATCAATATGCATTTTCCCTACACAGCCATTCACCTTAGAAGTATTGAAGGATTTCTCTCCTTCTCGTGTCACACACACAGACCTTCCCTGTGTTTTCTACCTTATAATTTTAGGCTTTTAAAAAGCGACCATTCCTCCAGACTTCCAGACTGTGCAAATCTCCTGAAGTATGTCTATCACCATACAAATCTGTGGTTGAGAGGAGTGTTTGATTGAGCTTTAAGTGTAGCGAAGCGTCCCTAATGTACAGAGCAGACAGACAACGAAGAGAACATGTGGTCTATAAATGTACACGTCACACACAGGCATGGTGGTCTCAACTATCTGCCTGTGCTGCCCAAGTCTTTTTCTCCATCCATCACTCTCTTCCTCACACTCTTGTGAGTGTTTTATTACACTGCAAAGCATCACTTTCTGAATCAGTATTTCTGTTTTATTTGGCAAAATAATCATACATAAATCAAGATACATTTATTTGAGAAGATAAGATAATGTGTCATTTTTTTATTTTCATTTTAAGCAGGAACCACATACAATTTAGTTAGATTCATAATTAAAACAATGAAAAAAATATATTTTAAACAAAAATTCATTCATTTAATATTTATATAAAATAGAATGAACAAAAAATTTAGTTTATTTATTTATCTTTTTTTTTTTTATATATAGTGATATAAATAGTTTATTCATATCATTATATGTACACATTTAATTCATTTTATTGTCAATTATATATTATTTGTTGAGTTCTCTGTTTCTTATTGGTTTGCCTGGTCACCATTTAATTTTATTTTCAGAGCCACTAATCTCCATCTTTGTTGTACTCATTGTTGTCATTAGGATTGTTATCAGTACTCCCATTAAGTGCTCTTACACTGTGGCCTGTGGTACCGATGGGTCTCAGTAGTGGGACATGCAAGGTATTACTGCACAGCGGGAAACACAAGAGAGGATGTTCTGGCTTAGACAAAGTGTGTGTGTGGAGGGTGAATGGACTGATGTGATGAGGAGGGGTACAGTGGGGGCTTCTCTGTGGGAAACGGCAACTTCCTCCCTGTCTGTCTGTGAGCGGAGACCAGTAGACAGCAGCTTGGCTGAGTCTGTGGCACTGTGGCTCCGCTCCACCACACAGCAGCGGCAGCCCATGAGCTTGGCACCAGCCGGGAAAGTGTTTTCACGTAGGCGTTCCCAAACGCTGCCACTCTCTTCCTGCTGGGACTGAAGGAAAGTTTTTTATCTTTTTTTTTTTTATATATAGTGATTTAAATAGTTTATTCATATCATTATATGTACACATTTAATTCATTTTATTGTCAATTATATATTATTTGTTGAGTTCTCTGTTTCTTATTGGTTTGCCTGGTCACCATTTAATTTTATTTTCAGAGCCACTAATCTCCATCTTTGTTGTACTCATTGTTGTCATTAGGATTGTTATCAGTACTCCCATTAAGTGCTCTTACACTGTGGCCTGTGGTACCGATGGGTCTCAGTAGTGGGACATGCAAGGTATTACTGCACAGCGGGAAACACAAGAGAGGATGTTCTGGCTTAGACAAAGTGTGTGTGTGGAGGGTGAATGGACTGATGTGATGAGGAGGGGTACAGTGGGGGCTTCTCTGTGGGAAACGGCAACTTCCTCCCTGTCTGTCTGTGAGCGGAGACCAGTAGACAGCAGCTTGGCTGAGTCTGTGGCACTGTGGCTCCGCTCCACCACACAGCAGCGGCAGCCCATGAGCTTGGCACCAGCCGGGAAAGTGTTTTCACGTAGGCGTTCCCAAACGCTGCCACTCTCTTCCTGCTGGGACTGAAGGAAAGAAAGCGGGAGGGAGGAGGAGAGGAAGGGAGGAAGGGGGAGAGGAGGGATGCAGGAGCACACCTTACCCTCTTTAGAAGGCACATCCTCAGAGCACACCATTAGAAACCACCACCAGCACCACCCACACTGTCCAAGCAGCACTCAGCTCCAACATTGCCCCTGGACTGCAGGTAAGGGCAAATATTTACTGTGGGACTGACTGTGTGTGTGTGTGTGTGTGTGTGTGTGTGTGTGTTAGTGTGTCCATTTTGCTGAATCGTGCCCAATGTTTTGGGAAAGAGTATTGGAAGCCAAGCAGACTAGACACTTGTTCCACAAACCCAAACAAACAGTGTTAACTGCTCTGCTGAAGCAAAGAGCTGGATGAAAGTGAAATAAAGTGACAGTAATGGTCACCTGGGGTGGGGGTTGGGGTTTGGTTCCAGCGGCAGAGAACAGCTGAGACTTGCTTTAAATACAAAGTAGAAAATGTTCTTGGTACATTTTTTTAATGATAACTTCTGTATAAATACATAGAAAGGGTGCTTTGCAGCAGTGGTGTGCACAGACCTCCGGAGGGGCAGGGGAGAAGTGGCGTGGTGGGGGGTGCTTTGCAGTGAGGCCATACTGTTTGTTATTAACAGTTATATGTATGTTAATATATATTTAGCTATAATAAGTCATGTTTTGAAGTGTCCACTTGAAAAGTCCCAAGAAAATGAATGTGTGGTTTTGACAAGGTGTAAGTCAAGAGGAAATTGAATTTGATATTAATCTTAAAAATTGCTACTCACCTAAATAAATCACCATGGATGATAAATGGAAGAGGAGAACCACAAGAAATCAGCGAGCAGTTCAAGTGTGGACAGGAGCCAAAGCAACTAAATGAGAAAGATGGCGCCTCGCAAGAGCCCCGCATATGACATGCGAAAAAAAAGAGATATTTTGGCAATGAATTAAGAATTTGTTCCTCCGTTTTAATTAATTCGTGGCCACTTTGTATAATTTTGGTCCCTTGTTTTAATTAAGATATTGTTATTGTTAAGATATTGTGGCCATGAATTAAGAATTATTTCTCATGATTTAAATTATTTAAAACAAGGGAATGAAATTGTACAAAGTGGCCATGATTTAACTAAAAAGGAGGAATGAATTCTTAATTCATGGCCATGGTATCTATTTTTTCTTTTGCATGTCATGTACAGGGCTCTGGAAGTAAGGTAAACAATTCTAAAGTAAGTTTTCTATTTCATCTATTTACTTCTTTGTGATAATGAATGTACATTATCTTGATTACTTTGAAATTATTTTATAATTTGATGTATAGTCTCCAAAAACTTCCCAAAATTACGGTCCATTACAATATACAAAACAATTTGCCTAGCAACAAGATGAACACTGTAAAAGTATTACAGTAATGTAAACACTTACGTTTTCCAAGGTCATATTCACTAGAGTTGATAACTATCTGCATTTGTATGAAACCATAAAGAGTGAGTCTGTGGTGTGATACCACAGACATGAAAGTTACCCAGAAAATTGGAATGATATATAGTATTGCCATGGATGAGGTGAATTACACCTGCAGTAAAAGGATTTCTTTTTTCTTTTTTTTTTCTATTTGGAGCGTTACAATTTTTCTTAAATTTGACGTGAATATTAGGAAATATCTGACTACTAATTGCTGCAATTAACCAATCAGAATCAAGTATTCCAGACAGCTGTGTAATCCAGAGAGCAACTAAGGATTCTGGTGTCAGCTACATCTATATATTTGAGTTACTTTAATTCATTATGCATTTGATGTTGCTTGGTACACTGTAAAAAAAAATTCTAAGTAAATAAAACAAAGATTATTGATGTATGTTTTACAAGAAAATACATATTTCAGTTTTTCTACTTCAAAATTTTAAGCTTAATTCAATGTGTTACTTGCCATTTCTTTGTAATTGTGAAATTTACTAGCAATTTCTGAGTGAAAATTGGTTTGTAGCGCAAATAGTTTACAGTTTATTGCACGTTATTTTTCTAATTTACCTATAATAAATACTAATAAATCAGCAGACTCAAACATTCATGGGAAACAGCTTTTTTTCCACATTAAAAAATAAGGTAGATAAAGGTATGAAAGTAATATCAGTTATAACATCAGTAGTATCAATATAGGATGAGTCACAAAAATGTCTAAATGGACAAGGTAAAGGATCAAATCCATAGCTTGAAATCCCTTTGACAGATAAAAGTATCTGCCAAATTCATAAATGTAAATTTAATGTTTTTTTATTGATTATCTGCTCTCAATTTTTCAGTTTCATCTGGATAAATTTGTGTTATGACACTGGTTTCTCAGCACTTGCATGCTTGACCTCGTCTTAACTGTCCTTCTGCTGTGGGTTTGTATCCTTCACCTGTTTGATAGGAAGCTGCAACATTGATTTTCCACTTGAAGGCGGTGGACATGAGAAGTCTGCTGAGAACTGAGGAATCCTTGCGTCTGGTCCCTGTGACCAGAAGCTCTTCCAGTGAAGGATGAGTCTGCTTCCAGCTCATAGACAGGGCATGCTCCCCCAAATGGGGAACGGCCCTGCTGTCTTTCTGTCTGCTGCCAGGGAAAGAAAAACACCCCTCTTTCCTTGAGTGGAGGCCCCAGGGGAGGGGGGAAGGGGGAAGGGGGTTAGCCTGTGTTTACTCTCTTTCGTGGCCTGGGTAGCTCAGAAGAGTAAGGTCTGTCTCGCCCGTCACAGCCTCGCTGCGGGGTCTGTTGGAGACGAGTGTTTGGCGAGCTGGCAGTGCTCCAGCTGCATGTGTCTAGGGTGGATAATGAACTCCAGGTGCTCCAGTGGGTAGTTTAAGACACCTGTCACCAATATTTAGTGCCAGGAAAAAGCCAGACTGCAAACAGAGTGAGACGATCAGTTTGCTTACTTTAAAGGAGCCTACCTAATTGGAGGTGCAGGTCTGATGAGGAGACATGAGATGCAGGAGAACTGGAGAACTTTGTGTGATTTGGTGATTTTTTTTATGGTGGTTATATATTTGAATGCAGCTATGTGCATGTAAGTTGTTGCATCACTGGTCACTTGAAATACAAGCTAGAGAATCTCATACTTTCTTTCACTGTATTTCATGTGTTCCTGGCAACAAAAATGTCATGCCCATGCAAACCGAGAGAGCACGTGCCCCTAATATTTTTTAAGCCAAGTGTATTTGTAGCATTTTTGCTTCACCCAAAACAAAAAAGCATCTACTCGCCTCATTTAACTTGAAACAACCAATATATGAAAGACTTAAATTTTCCATTGTCAAGTCAAAAGAGAAATTTAGCAAAATGTCCTCTTTTTCATACATCAAAGTAAATGGTGTCAAACTCAACTGCAATTTTGCTTGGTTTAATAAAAAAATGCATCTAAAAAGAAGAGGATTTTCGCCTCATTTTCTTTGGTCATGTCTTATCTACACTCTTAAAAATAAAGGTTTTTATAATATAGTCTACACTCACTGTCATCCATTCAAAGATATCCTTAGAACATATAGCAGACGTGAACTGAAGCTCCCTTGTGCTTAGATCTGTAAAGAACTACCATAATCATACCTCTTTTCCGAGAGATTATTCAGTTTCTTTTCTCCAAATATTCATTCCCTACAGGATGAGGATCTGGTCAAGGGCCCAGTATGTGGAGAGCAGTCTGGTGCTGCTTGGTCTTGTAACGCTGGCTCTGTCTCTGGGTAATCTCTCAAGTAGAGGACAGGTTTGTAAAGTTGTTTTTTTTATTTTTTTTATTTTTATGATCAATCAAAACCCACGTCTCATTAGATTTATGTTAACAAGAAACACTGTTTTTTTTGCGGTATATATTGCAATACTCTATTTCAAAGATTACAAATATAAGAAATGTTATAGCGTGCTCTTAGCATAGATGTTGGCCTCCAATGTTGATTTTCTAAATGAACTCTTTATTTGCCAAAGGAAGAGGGTGTTGCCTCTAACAGTCTAGAGGACGGACTGGAGGTGATCACCTACTGGTGGGGAGAGTGGACAAAATGGACCGCCTGCACACGCACCTGTGGAGGAGGAGTCATGTCACAGGAGAGACACTGTCTACAGCAAAGGTCAGTGGCTTTCACACAAAACATTCGCTGCACATATTACATTTTATAATACATTTTATAAAGCTATTATAAAAACAATCTGTTACTGTATACAACCACTCCACCTGCAAAATACGGCAATATGCTTGCTAGTTAGTATGAAATCCCAGTTCCACCACATAAAAAAAAATTCATGCTTTAGTAAGTAATTATGAAAAGGTAAAATTATGAGATGAATAGTCAAAATTCTGACATATTAAGTCATAATTTGGAGAACAAAAGTCACATTTATGACATACTTCGTAAATTATGAGATAAAAATGTCGTAATTATGAAAACATGAGCCAAAGAGTCATTTTTGTGACATGCTGTACAAAGACATAATTATGAGATAAAAAGTCATAATTATATAAAGTTTAAATTATAAGATAAAAATTCGTATTTATGACATACTAAGTCATAATTATGATATAAAATGTCCAATTTATGGCATACTAAATCATATTGTGAGATACTAAGCAATAATTATGACAAAAATGTCACTTATTCATACTTGTATCCAACTTTTTTGTTTCAATTTTGACTTCTTATCTCAGAATTTCAACTTATGTAATTGATATGATTTATTCTAGCATGATTTTTTGGGCTTCCATACAGTAAGTTAGCCTACTCAAATTCAATGTTTTTGTACCACTTTTCTATTACATTCTGAAAAAAAACTTTTTTGGTTTTAGTTTTCTTCCTTGAACCATTTCTAATCCTTAAACATAAATCATGTCATTTTTTATGTTTTATTAGGTATCGGAAAAAAAATTTGTGAGTGTAATAACTGTCCTGTTGTGTTCAACTGCTACTAAACTAAAACAATTTATTTCAAAGAAAGAAAACAACAACCGGTAAAGACAACATGACATGCACAGGCAATGCAAAAAAGTATCATCTCTGCAATGCAAAGGTCAGCTCACAGTATCTGTCTTTCCTTTCCTCACACACACACACACACACACACACATACACACACACACACACACACACAATGCATTTGGACAGTCCAACAGAAATGCATCCCAGATGCCTGACTTGACAACGAGCCTCACGTTCCACTTCCACCTGAGGCTTACTATTAATGCATGCATAATTTGCTCTTTTTAGTCCGTTTTAATGTCTATTGCAACCAAATAGACTGTAAAGCCAGATTCCGTTATGTTCAACTGAATGTCTTTCTTTGAATTACAGGAATGTCCTTCTACAGGAAGGAGCTTCAGAGAAGAGCAGTGCTGGTCATTCAACTCTCAGGTTTACAATGGAAAAAATTACCACTGGAAACCTCTCTATCCCGGTATTAACGGTTTTATTTAATGAAGCTGTGCTGTGAAGGTATCATTTACATTAAAACAATGAACTCTGTTTATATTCCTGTAGATGACTACGTTCATATCTCCAGCAATCCATGTGACTTGCACTGCACCACCTCTGATGGTCAAAGACAGTTGATGGTACCTGCACGTGATGGAACGTCTTGCAAGTACAGCAACTACAGGGGCGTGTGTGTAAACGGGAGATGTGAAGTAAGTAGCTTATATTGCTATAAGATCTATCCTCATATGACTTTTCTCAGGCATGTGATCTAAATTTATAAGCTGATGTGTAACTTTGCAGCCCATTGGATGTGATGGGGTCCTCTTCTCCCCCAACACTCTGGATAAGTGCGGCGTATGTCAGGGAGATGGGAGCAGCTGCACTCGTATTACTGGGAACTTTCGCCGTGGGGCTTCTAGTTTAGGTAATGTCAGTTCAGTGTTTTGTAGAATGGCATTCATATTCAATGGTTCTTAGTAAATTCATCAAGGAACCAGAATTCTAATTAAGTGAACTCTTTCTTCGAAGGCTATTCTTTCATAACTCAAATCCCAGAAGGATCATGGGACATCCAGATTATAGAGAGGAAGAAGTCTGCAGATATCCTGGGTGAGCAAACCTTTGAACGGCTTACACTTTGTGTTAGACTTTCAGAGTATGACAATACTTCATACTTCATCTGCAATATCAAGCATTTTCCATGACATGGGGCACAAATCTGAGCATTGAAACCCACAATAATTGCCCTTGTAATCAGTGTTATTGTTGATAAAAAACCTCTAAACTGTTAAAAATTGTTTTCGTTTATTGAAATAAAGCTGAAATAAAATAAAATATAAGTAATAGATTTAAAAAAACTTGAACTAAAAAAAAACTTGATGAAAATGAGAAATGGCAACTAACTGAAATAAGTTTAGGTTGAAGTACTAAAATGACTAAACTGAAATAAAAAAAATTAAAGCTAAATAGAAATAAAAAACAAAAACAAAAAAGGACATAAAAACTGACTAAAATAATTAACTAAAATTAAATGAAAACTGAAAACAAAAAATAGAAGCTAATTCAAAGTATATATACAAAACACAGGCTTTATCTACATGCTTGACATTTACCAATGATGGTTGGTTCATGTACGATTTGTGACAAATGAATCATTTATGTTTCTCATAGTTTATCTTTGGCTGCATTCAAATGATTTTGTAATTGGGAATATTTTTTTGATCAAAGATTGCATTGGTGGATGTATTTGGGGGAATTTGGCTATTGAATATGTAACATTTTAACTCTGCTCAAATGAAAGAAATGACTTGAATAAAGATTAGTTCATTTTGCTGAATGAGAGCAGACGAGTGAATCAATAAAATCATCCAATCTTCCCATCACTATATCTCACCCTTGTTATTTTCCAGCGGTGACTGACCAAGCAGGGAACTTTTTCTTCAATGGTGCATATAAAGTGGACACCCCTCAGAACTTCCATGCAGCAGGGACCATTTTCAAATACCGGCGGCCTACTGATGTGTATGAGACGGGGATCGAGTACATCGTGGCAAAAGGGCCCATCGATCAGCCCATCAATGTTCTGGTACTGTAGCCGCGGTCCTCTCTTCGCCGCCAAGGGCTCATGGGTAATCTCACTGGCTGGCTAACCATGGCTTTGACTTAGTGCAGGCCAAAGGTCTAATGGTTCACTCTGCGTAATATTCTGATGCATTGTCCCAGGAGGAATGACTCAATTATTTCACTTAAATCTGGGTTTATGGGACGAATGTAGGATGAAAAGGGAAATATTGTATTCTGGACATTTTTCAACCTCGGTGCCCTTTTATTGCCATGATTTTTTGCAGCATAACTATTAACTCTGGGAAAGAGTAGTCCATAATGTTTGTTTCCCATCAAGTGTAAAATGAGATATTATCATAACATATTTCTCTTAATTGTCTCTTAATTGTTAGACATGTCACTGTCGTTTCTCTCAAAGGTCTGGAACCAAAACGGCCAAAATCCTTATATCACCTACGAGTACACAGTGATGAGGGACTCTATGGCTTCTGTGTCCCAGCCCCCCATTTACACGGGCCCCCAAGGAGGATCCAGTCTGGTGTCTGTGGAGATTGGGAGTGTTTTACACCATAATGAGAGCATGCATGATAAGACAGTCCCTGAGATGGAGGGAAACCAGGTACAGACCACTGGACCACGGGCTGTGGAAGGACAAAAGCCTGGCCAGGAAACGAATGAAGTGTATGAGATGGCGAACATTAGTTGTGAGCAGGATGCTAACACACAAGTCCAGTATACAGGTAAATATCCGTTTTTGTCTATACATCTGCTCTGTTTTGTCAATACATTTCTGGAAAAAGTACCTTAATGTAGCTCCAATAATTTCATTTATTGGCATTATTGGGTTTCATATCATGAGGAATCAAATTTGAGATTGTATTAAATGTTTTTATGTAAATATATAAAAATGGAATAGATCTAATAGATCTAAACTAGAACTATATAATTCTATGATTTATATATTTTTAATTCAAGGATGTTAGGCTTTGAATTCTAATTGAATGATTCTGCTCAATTAGCTTAAAGGTTATGATGAATAATGAAGATAATAAAATTATTAAATTTTCTTAAAGATATAAATATAAAAGACAATTAGGGAAAAAAAACACCAAATATAGTAACAACATATCCCAAGGGTCTCACTTTAACTTTACACTTCAAAATATATATATATCATCTTCCCATGTCATACCCTACCTGTTGCACAAATTAAACAATGAAAGAGGACTTAAACAATAAAAAAAGTTTACTGTGAACTTTTTATTAAAGGGAAAAAAAACACATTTTTGCCACCATATGCTTTCACTGTATCTGAAGTAAGTGGAGAGTAGACAACACAGAGAGAGTGCATGGCTCACTGGGCAATCATCAGTGAGTTAAAAGGCCTCTTTACACTGGCCCTATGGAGTTCTTTATAATACATCAGCCAAAACAAAGATTAGCTAGAAAGGGTGAAAAATGCCTGACATTTTCCCTCCACCGAAGTCATAAAATTACGGCCATTCGTGTTTGCTGTCTCTCTGACATTAATAATTATAAATGAGGTTGGGTGTCCTGATGAAGGCTGTGCCCCTGTCTTGCATTATAGTCTATGATACAACCTTACCCTTTGAATTTCGGAACTATATATAGCATTCACAACAAAAACTTAGCTGTAATCCTCTTAAATGAGTTGCTATTGATTGCAGTGATCTGCAGGGATCCGTTTAAAACCCAGACTTTGTTTTTGTTTGGTACTGAGCAAGTTTTTAGGATCTATTTCAGATGTACCTTAACAGGTACAGCTCTCAAGCAAAATGAATTATTCTTCAGTGAAAAATGATTCTATCTTTTCTTTAATGAATCAAACCTTCTTTGTTTTAAAAGAGGGGAACTGCAGCTGGCCCAGTGGAGTAGGAGCCCCTGGTGTAGCTCCCGCGAGCAGACCTGCAGAGGACATAGTAAACTCTGAAAACCTCATCTGGAGAGTGCTGCTGAGAGAGCGGATTGGCTCCAATGGTGTCCTTGTCAACATCTCGACCAATCAGCTTCTTACTCGTAGAGATGGCTTGTCCTCTGAAGGCCCTCTGGAGTTAGACTACAGCAGTCTTGAGCAAGCGGGTCTTAATGGCTCACTGCTTGAGTTCACCCTCGGACACCGACGAAATGACACGGGGGACTTCCTGCTCCTAAACAGAACTGTTACTTCCCTTTTACGCAATCGCAGCAATCGCACCAGGTAAACATGATCATGTACATTACCGTCGAGTAAGTTTGGGGTTGGTAAGATTTTTGTCTTATGTATCTTATGCTTACCAAGGCATTCATTTGGTCAAAAACGCAGTAGATTTTCTGAAATACCATTACAATTCAAAATAACTGTTTTCTATTTTCATATATTGTAAAATGAAATGTATTCCTGTGATGTGAAGCAGAATTTTTTAAAAGTCATTTCTACAGTTTTCACTGTCACATGATCCTTCAGAAATCTTGTATTGAAAAATAGTAAAAATTATTTTACATTCAATTATATATACATTCAAGTTTTGTAACATTATAAATGTCTTTACTTGGATCAATTTAATGCATCCTTGCTGAATAAAAGTATTAATTTTCTTTCAAAAAATATTTTTGACCCCAAACTTTTGAACTGTATTGTATTTTATAATAATTATTTTATTTGTAATATTTTAATAATTCAATAAAAAAAAACAGCCAATAGGCTTTAATTATATCACAAACATGAAGCATAATTTGCTACTTTCTGGTCAGTGGTGTTAATGAGAGGCGCATTCTCATTCTAGAGGGCATTTGATTGGATAAAATTCTGTGTAGTGCAGGATGAGTCATCAAAACTCCAATTCTAACATCAAGATCATGCCAAAGTCTTCCATACAATGAACCAGTGGATATCTTTTATCAGTTGGC
This sequence comes from Sinocyclocheilus rhinocerous, assembly GCF_001515625.1. NCBI lineage: Eukaryota > Metazoa > Chordata > Actinopteri > Cypriniformes > Cyprinidae > Sinocyclocheilus > Sinocyclocheilus rhinocerous. The sequence continues at coordinate 2,463,499 of NW_015642610.1, forward strand.
TCTTTTAGCAGTTTGAAATGTTAGGAGTCTTAGCCCTCCACCCTGGCATGCCAAAGCTGTGCTGGATGGGCTTGGATGGGACAGCCCTGCTCGTGGGAGAATGGAATGTACTGCAGACTCAAGCTCTGGCTTGGTTTTTTTTTTTGTTAACGTTCTCTGAGACATTCAAAGAGCGCCGAGGGGAGACGGCCAAGCAGAGACTGGCGGGATTGCATTCCATCATATTTATAATTCATGCTGGGTTCCCTCCGCCACGTCCAAACACTGCATTACCAGCCCCTCTGCCAGAGATCATAAAGAACATCTCATGAAATGCCCTTACTCATATCCGAAGCAGAAGAGAAAGATTCCAGGTGGGGAGAAGAAGAGAAGGCCTGAATGTAAGGAAGACGGACTTTCTGAGAAACATAATTCAAGATGTTTTGTTATTTGTGGGAAAAAAGTGCCATCGATCACTCAGGTACAGACAAAGCTTGTCGCATCAGATAAATCCCAGGAATTTATCACGAGGAACAAATTTTATTTGCTCCTGTCTGGTTGAGGGAATGTGCTGTTTTCCAGCCTTGACATTAAGGTAATGAGTGTGACCAGGAATGGTAAAAATGTCAGTGGTTTTATGACTGGAGTGTCAGTTGGTGTCTCGGCATCAACAAACATGAACGGTCTGCCTAATATACAGTGCAGGTGGCTGAACTGTGGCCTAGTCTGAGATGCTCTGTTTTCTTTGCTGCAGGAATAACCAAAGACTCCTTCAGAAGAACAAACTGAGCACTGCTGACTTGTACCGCTGGAAGTTGTCCTCACAGGAGCCCTGCAGTGTGACCTGCTCAATAGGTAATCAAGGCATTGTAACTTAATAGTCACTGTGCACGCAAACATCCACACATAAACATTCCTCATAACCATGTTTGTTAATGTGGGGAGTCCTTTATACAATGATTTTTTTCCTCAAATAGGTGTGTCGAAATCACTTGCCATGTGTGTGCGGTATGATGGCATTGAAGTGGATGATGTTTATTGTGACGCTTTGACTCGACCAGAGCCAGTTCATGATTTCTGCATTGGCAGAGAATGCCAGCCCAGGTGCGTGTGCAGCAATTGTCACAGAAATGCAAAGAAAAAGTATGGAGCCCTGTATATGACATACAGAAAACTTAGATGATCCAAAAACGTCATAAAGGCATCGTAAAACGAATCCGGATGAATCAAGTGGTTTAATTCAAGTCTCGTGAAGAGATATGACCGCTTCTTATGATGAACAGATTCAGTTTAGGCTTTTATTTACATCTAAACAATGATTGACACACATGCATAGAGCACATCACATATGGTAAACACGGAAGCTCAGCTGTGCGTGTGTGATACGTGAGAACCAATGAGGTTTGTTTTAGCATGTAACGTATGCATAAGCTTTCGTGTTTACCATATGTGATGCATTTTATGTATGTGTTTATATATGAAGTATATTATATGTATGGATTCATTTTAGGATGCTTTTATGACCTTTTTGGATCTTCTAATTTTTGGTTACCTGGACTTTCAATGGAGGGACAGAAACCTCTCAGGTTTCATTAAAAATATCTGCGGGGGGCTCTGTAGAAAAGACAAGAAAGGTAAAGAAAACCAAACAAAAAATAAAAATTCTGTCATCGTTTAGTCACCCTCATGCCATTCCAATCATTTTATTATGTCCCATGAAAACGGGAACTTGACACAAAACTTTTACTGTGGTCTTTATGTGTAGATGGGAGGCAAGCAGCTGGAGTGAGTGTTCTCGGACTTGTGGAGAAGGTTTCCAGTTTCGCCTCGTGCGTTGCTGGAAGATGCTGGCTCCTGGCCTAGACAGCTCAGTGTACAGTGACCTCTGTATAGAGGCACAACTAGAGCGCCCCCCAGAGCGCCGGTCCTGTAAAAGCCCCACTTGTGGCCCTCAGTGGGAGGTAGCTGAGTGGTCAGAGGTAGGTTAAGAGCACATTTAGTAAACTCTCCATTATAACCTCCATACACTGCAAATAAATAAATAAAAGCAAATAAATAAAAAAAAATTTAATCAGTGTTTTTGTCTTGTCCAGTAAAAATTCCCAAACATCATTTTAACAAGTTCAATTTATATGAGTAGCAAAACTGTGTAATATGAGAATTGTTTATGTTGAATTAGGGCCTTACCGCATTGGCAATTTTTTTGTCTCATTTGAAGCATAAACAATAGATTTATTACATTTATTTTTAAAACAAGAGGAACAAAGCTAAATTTTATATTGTTGTGTTGGTTGTGTAGTGTCCAGCTAAATGTGGTCGCAGGGGTCTGATTACTCGAGAGGTCAGATGCTCAGATGAAACCCATGCATGTGATGAGGCAACTCGCCCAGCATCTACCAAAAACTGCACCGGCCCTCCATGTGAGCGCCAATGGACAGCGTCTGAGTGGGGACCGGTGAGATGGGAACACTGTCACGATTTGAAATGTACACCAGTTATCTTTGACAGTTTAAAAATCTGTAACTGTGTTTTAATCAAGCACAATGCAATAAAGCAACAAGAGACTTTCAAAGTGATACTAATATGAAGCAAAGTGACAAGAAGTAATTTATTTTCAGTCGAGTTGGTGATGAGCGACAGAGTTTAACTCAGTGTTATTTTACTGTGTTATTTTATCATTAATATACTAATATAGTTTTTGTTCATATTTTAAATTTGATTTTATTTATATGTTTTTTTTTCACTTTGATTTACTTCAGCTCATCTTTATTTCACACATGTCTGGTCAGCTATCCTTGTGGGGACTCTCCATAGGCGTAATGGTTTTTCTACTGTACAGACCGTATATTCTATTGCCCTACACCAACCCTACACCTAAACCTACCCTTCACAGGATTTTCAAAAAACTTCATTATGTGCAATTTATTAGCTTGTTTACGCGTGGGGACCTCAATTTAGGTCCCCACCGTGACATGAGTCCCCATTAGACATCATTATTATAATATAGTTTCATTTTTGGTCTCAAGACTTGAGAGAACCAGTGTCAATTGGTGTCATATGTCATCATTATGCCTTTTGTCCAGTCCTTGTTATTGCATTTATTATATTTATAATGTTATACATGTCTGGAGCAACATGGAGGTGATTCATGATGACAGAATTTAAATTTTTGGGTTAACTATCCCTTAAATATGAAATATGCACCTTGAAGCATTGCCTTCTGACTGTAATTTTACATATTATAAAATCTAAATATGTGCTATAGATCCAGAGAAATCATAAATAACATGAATTTTAACTCCATCATTGCTTCACCAGATGAAAACTGCCAGGATCGTCCCACCACCAACTGCTCGCTGGCTCTGAGGGTGAATCTGTGCAGTCACTGGTATTACAGTAAGGCCTGTTGCCATTCTTGCCGTAATCTACGAGCTTCCTAGCTCGTCTCCACCACTCAAGTTTTCATCCGTTCATGTCATCTGCATTGAGATTGTTCAAGGATTGCAGCAAGGGAAGTTTAAATCCGTATTTGTTTATATCTTAAGCTATATCCATAAAATTGCATTACTGTCAGTATTACAAAATGATAGCTATATGACAGTGTCCTGTGATTGTGGGATACACTAAGGAAATATTAAATTATTTGATTATTGCTCAGAGGATTATATTGCATGTCTTAAAATGATTTATTATTCGTCAGGTTTTATTGGACATTTATTATCTGGCAGTGGCAGAGGTCGATACTGAATGTTACCTCTGGCTGAAGATGGCTGATTTAGTACTGTACATCCAAACACAGGCTGAGCCTCAAGCCACTGCTGGCTCTTATGCTCTACTGTTTACTTTTATCCGGTTTAACTATGGTTAGACCTAGGCTTATGTTAATTTATTGGTTACAGCAGTAGTTTTATTGGGTTCTCTCATTCTATGTGTGTATCCGATTCATTCTTGTATTTCATTCATTTGATTTTAATTGACAATGAATTTAGCAGAACTTGACATAGCCGAGTCATTTTATTCTTGTCATTGAGTGAGTCTTGACCAGTGTTGGGCAGTAACGCATTACTTAGTAACGCGTTACTGTAATTTGATTACTTTTTTTTAGTAACGGAGTAATTTAACACGTTATAATTTTAATAGTAATTAGAGTATAGTTACAAGCCGAAGTCTCTACGTTACTGCCGCGTTACATTGCTGACAGAATGCAGTGTTTTATAATCTAGAGATTGTAAAAAGGATGTAGCACACGCACTGTCGAGTCAAGTGCCAGTGGATTAGAGACCCGACGCAACAGAGTGCGGCGCGGGACAAGATGGGCGAGTGCTGGTGCGGGCGTGTAGACACTCGTGTGTGTGCGGGATGCGGGAGAATAAAATGATTCACAGGACTCCCGCAAAATAGAAATATCTAAACATAAAAAATATTTATCGGGAGCGTGTATGCTGGGATTTCATAAATTTAATGGAGAAAAAAGTAACGTAACTAGTAATGTAACTAATTACTTTTGAAATAAAGTAATCAGAACAGTAACGTGATTACTTTTAAAAGGAGTAATCAGTAATCAGTAATTTGATTACATTTTCAGAGTAACTTGCCCAACACTGGTCCTGACACTTGAACATGCTATAGTTGAAAATGTATCTGATTCATATATTGTTTCACTAAGACACACTAAACCTAATATATTGTACTACCTTACCTCAAGTACAAAAGGCAATCAAATGTAAGTAATTTGATTTTCTTGTAGAAAAACTTTTGTGTACCTCTCAGAATATTATAAATATTAAATATTATACTCCAATGAAATGCTGTGGTTGTGTTGTTTGGTTGGATATTTTTAGTACAAGTTTTAATATAATTTACATTAATAAAGTGTAAATCAGTGTTATTTTTAGTATTACTCCTATACTATTATAGTTTCAGATCATATTTTGGATTGAATTTTATTTTTATAGTTTCTGTTTTCATTTTCATTTTAGGTAGAATTTTAGTAATTTTGTTGTGTGTTTTTGTCATATTATTAGCTTTTTGTATGTTGATATTAATACGTTTTTATTAAGTTTTATTTTTTTTGTTTTAGTTAAGTACTTCAACTTAAACTAAACAAAAATGAGATATGTTGCCCTGGCAACTAGCTGAAACAAAATACGTTTTATTTCAGTTAATGTTATAATGCATTATAAAAGTAGTTTTAATGCATTAAGTATGCCTTGTAATGCACCCTATAATGCATGGAATGGTCTCATGCGTATTTTTAGTTAAATATAATAACCCTAGTGTAAATTACATTTATTTAAGCTGATTAAGATGATAAAACATTTAATCATTTTTAGGGAGTCGGAAATCATAGTTACTTTCAGCAATATTCATCTGCATAATGGCCATCATACATAACACACACACACACACACACACACACATTTTTCTCTTGTTTGATGTTTTTAATTAACCAATTATAGGTCCTTTTTTCTGCACAAGAACTGATGCCACCTGCTGGCCAGCAAACAGCATGTGCAGTTTAATATGTTAATTTATCACACCACAAGAGCTTGAAACTCGGTGATTAAATTCTCACACAGCCAATGTCAATGTTAACAAATCTTGCATTTATCAACAAATGAAAAAGATAAAAGACAATAACAGATCATTATTCTGGTGACTTCAGAGTTATTTTTGATCAAAATCAATGCAAACTGAGTGGCACTACACGCATAGATGAGAATGCAGAGAATTATAAAATCAGTCAATTATATTACACAATCAGACACACAAATTTACAATCCACATGTAAAACTATGACTGCAGGTGGTATTATCATTTCACAAATTAAATATACCATACATCCACACCATATATATCTTTTAATCGACTATTTCACTACAGCAGTAAATATCTGTGATAGACAAAAGAATGTGAAATATCAAAATTTTACTCCAGTTCTCATGCCCTTAAAAAGCCCTATTAGTTACATAATAATAATAACATATATATATAATAATAAAGCAACTATTTTTATTACACACCGTCAGAAAAGTCTGTATAAATAGGGCACAATGTACAGTGTTAATATGAAGGAATTGATTTTGATCCATATTGATTTTTCACAGGTGTTTCATCCGTATTTTGAATTATGGATTGTGTTTTGTATGTTTTTGGGTTAAAGGAAATATCTGTAAACTTAACAGACAATGTCCTGTATTACCAGTATCTTTTCTGTTTTTCTACAGATTTTTTTTTTTCTAATTGCATCTCAATGATACTAAGCAGCACTGGCATGACTATCCTTCTGATAGATACATACATACATACATACATTTGATGTATTGGATACAATGAATTGAACAACCTGGTACGGCAAAGCAGCACAATAATTGTGAATAACACAATGCTTTAGGTGAATATGAGGTGCTACACATCCGTGCTGATGCTGTGATAAGTCAGCACTTCTTGCATGGTGACAGAGCGGATGAGGTTGAGTTTGTGGAAGCAGGGCGCCTCCATTGGCAGGTCTAATTCCTCCTGCTGCAGTGTCCTGTAGCTGATCCTGCCACCCCCATTACGCAGCCCCTCCTGTGGGCTCATGTAGAGCGGCAGATACCCGAGCAGGACCGGGCAGAAAGTGTACGAGCGGGGCGGTCTGTAGGGTGCGCGCAGGAAGTATTGAGGATAGCTTACTGGTCCGTTGGGCTCAAAGGGCTCTGCAGTCATTAGCAACTGATTGGAGGACGCATATTCAGGGAAATGTTGAAGACTCAGTGGACTCTCAGGTGGACTCGGTTGGCGCGGTGGATTTGGCGATGCCTTGGCAATGTCAGCCTCCTCCTCCCCCTCCTCTGACTCGTCTCTTTTACAGCAGTAATACTAATGGGCAGAGTGAGATGTCACACTCAATATATAAGTAAGTACAGAAGAGGGAGTTACTTATGAGACGAGCAGTAGAGGAGATTTACCTGCAGCCTACAGTAACACAGAACTGTGACAATAGTTAGCAAGATAATGGCAGCCAGAATTCCACCTGTGATGACCACTGTGCCGGCTGTCATTCGAAATCCTCTCCATCAACAAACTAAGCAAACCATAAAGACAAAAAAACAGTGATACGATGAAAATGAATATTTACGATGCTGTAACGACTTGACTGATCAGACACACAATTATTTGTTATATTTAACAAATAATCTTTAAAACCCACTCTGTGAGTTGCATGAACCATCCTCACACTTTAAAGATCACTGATCACAAGATCAGGGCGGCTCTTTTAGATGAGGAAGATGAGGGTGTTGAGCTAGAAGTCTTCTAAGGACCCCTAAGTTTGTGCCAGGCTGCGGCCTGGTCTTTCCATTCACCAAAGATCCTCAGATTTCAGCTGGTTCTCTCTCATCAAGAAAAAATCAGCCAAGATCAACTGGAACCTCAACAAACTGCATCAGGACACTTTTATTCAAATGGGCAAGACATGCAAGTATTAAACTTAGTCTCATTGTTTGATCCATTAAGTATCCCCACCCCTTTTAAAGAAGGGTGTGTTAGAACTAAGAAACTGATGGTTTGCTCAAGGCTGTTGATCTGCTGAATCTCAAACAATACTATAACTTCTTGCATTCCTGTACTCTGCTGTACTAAGCTCTCTTTCCATTGCTAAACTGTATGCATGTGTATGTGTGTGTGTGTGTGTGTGTGTTAGAATAGTTTAAGTGTTTAGTGTAGTTAATAAAGTCTCGTTTGTATCACACTCAAGGTTGTATGTTGTTTTGCTCATAACTGGAGTCCCTAATCATGCATAATTTGTGCATTGTATTGTATAGTATTGTATAGTATTGTACAATAAGGACATTATTTCCCATACCCGGAAATAAACATTTCTTAGAATTAATAAACAATTAACACTGGGTGTTTGCTGGGCAAACAGGTTTGCTGATTGTAATATTCCATTAGCTGATTCAAATATTTATAATTAATTACAACAAGTTATGATTCATTATTAATATTTGCCTTTTTAGCTCATTTGCTACAATGCAAAAAATATTGCCTATATATTACAAAGACTGACACACAGTGAAATGTTTATATAGGACTCAGGTTTAGTGGTCGACCCATATGGCTTTTTATTATGGCCGAAATACACTACCATTCAAAAGTTTGGAGTCAGTAAGATTTTATTTTAAGAAATTAATACTTTTATTTAGCAAGGATGCATTACATTGGTCAAAGGTGACAGTAAAGACATTTATATAGTTACAAAAGATTTCTGTCAAATAAATGCTGTTTTTTTTAAACTTTCTATTCAATAAATAAACCTGAAAAAAAGTAACACACTTTCCACAAAAATATTAAGCAGCACAGCTGTTTTCAACATCGATAAGAAACAATAAGAAATGTTTTTCATCAAATCAGCATGGATTTCTGAAGGATCGTGTGACACTGAAGACTAGAGTAATGACTACTGAAAATTCAGCTTTGCCATCACAGAAATAAATTACATTTATAATATATTCAAATAGAAAAGAGTTATTTTAAATTGTAATAATGTTTTCACAATATTTCTGTTTTTGCTGTATTTTTGATCCAATACATGCAGCCTTGATGAACAGAAGAGATTTCTTTCAAAAACATTATCAATTTTACAGCAGACCCCAAACTTTTAGTGTTAAAACAAATGAAATTATAATCTCACAATGGTCAAATAGCAGTATATTGGTCTATTACTGTACTATACTAGCACTCATGATGCTAAAGCACTATAGCTATTGTTGAAATTACATGTACATCTGATGCCTTTTTCATGCTCTTTGATTTCAGTATTTACGGAACATTACAGCAGTGGAATAATAAACTGGTCAATGATGCATTAAATGATTTTCCATAAATAGCACATTTGCACAGTTTCAACAGGATGTCTAAGGAATGATGACATGTAACATGTCCATATACATTTACAAAGCTCAGGTTATTCAGTTATAATTAGCCACAAATCCGTGTCAGTAGTCAGTGTTGTTCACTGTTACAAATAATCCTGTCTCTGTCTATGTGAAATGCTAATGAAGGTGCAACTGGACACAAGTGAATCAGAAAGGGCCCCTCAATAAGACTTTTAGATTTTATGATGACAGTATTTGGTCTTACCTCAGGCCAGAGACTCATTCGAGCCCACATAAACTAGTCATCCATTCGCACAAATCACTGGCAAAACATTATATATCCAAACCTAAAGGTCATCATCAGTTAAGAATATTAAACTTTTGAAAATTACACTGTAACATTAACTCAAATACTCAGAAATCGGTTCCAACGTCCCTCAGATCTCACAACAAATAATGAAATTATTCTCTATAATTTGCGTCACATCTCTATAACCCTATCAGGCTGATGTGTAAAAAAAAGAGACAGTCTATACTTAGATTTGAAATCTTTTGACAACTTTTAGTCAGCTTTTAATTCAAATTATTTAGCGTTTTTACAGTTTTAAATGTGAACTAAATACTATGTCTTGTAAATAGGCTAATATCTATAATACAAGCGACCCGTAATGAATATTATTAATATACTAATAATTACATTTTTGTAATATAGGTAAATGTGATATAAATCCATCTTAAACTGCATTACCTCAGAAGAGATTTTGTATACTTACATTATAGTATTTACAGAACATAGGGCAGGTGTCCAACGCATCCGGCGAACTTAACCACAAACTACCCACAAAATCGCTTTCACGAGGTCACATCTCCAGACGGAATGCAATTCCTGTAATAATAAAAGATCAATGAAATTATAGGCGATGATAAGAGCTGAACTTCATGAGCACTGTAGCTGTGAGCAGAAGAGCGTCCGCTGGAGTCACGCACGTCCCACATCAGTGTGTGTCAACCTCTCCCCACTCATCACACTGTTATTCTGTTATTCACTCATACACTGGAAGCCAAGTCCCCGATTCCACTGATAGTGACTAAATCCTTTTAATCCCTTTAATATCAATTTCAGAGGTGGCAGCATACTTTATAATATGAATTTGAACTTTCATATAACAGCTGCAGGTTGACTGATTTGTTATTTAAATGTTTAAGATGAATATTACTGTGTTAGTGGACAAGATATCCTCAAGATCTGGATTACTTAAATTTATGCTGTTATTTTATTCAGATAAAAGATTATATAGTTTTGATTGAGGATGTTGCTGAACAGTGGCATCATATGCTCTAAGTGTTATTATTGTGATTCTAGCATGATGTCTTTCAAATGCAAAGTGTGAAAAATGTAGTTAATTCATTTTGATAAGTTGCAAGATTATTTCAGCAAAATGTGCAATTCTTGCACTTCCTCTTTCTGTCAAACACACACACACACACACACACACACACACACACACACACACACACACACAAACACTCACACA